>NC_051176.1:160445968-160745968 GCF_013339695.2 Rhipicephalus sanguineus
CCGCGAAGGTCTTCAGAATCTCGTCGCCCATTTGTCGACCGTCAGCGCCGCGTCGTCAGTTTAGTTTAATATTCAGGCCGCTCGCGCGAGATGTGCCAGTATTGAAATTCTGATGACGCCGTCGCTGAACCGGAAGAGCTGGTGTCCGTAATTCGCGGCAGCCGCCGCACGACGGCACTAATTAGGCTTCCTCCTCGCCGCACAAAGATTTGTGCTACTCCAGCGCGGGCGCCACTTTATCGCTTGTGTCAGCGGAGGAGGACAGGCAAACACGTCTGGCGCAGACCCGTTCGCACCCAATTTCTCGCGTCTTGTCTCGTTTGCTTTGTTTCTTTCTTTGCGTCGTGGTTTCTTTTTCAGGAAAGAAAAAAAGAACTACGGGTCTCTCTACGCCTGAAAGTACAAATAAGGCCAATCTTCCTAGCCCCACCTCGGAAGATCAAAGGTCAGATTCACAAAGCTTTTCATGCACATTAGAGCTCTTTGCCATTGGACGGCCGCCTTCGTGAATAATACGACCAATAAGTGTTGTAGGCGTTGCCGAAAAAAAAAAGTAACGAAAGACGTTACTCGTTACGCTCAAAAATTAAAGGAACGCGTTACAGCCCTACATTACTACAAAAAAAAGGGGGGGGGGGTGTAATGCGTCACCGTTATTGTTACCGAAAAAAAGTAACGCACTTTACTTCTGCCGTTACTCCGTGGTTAGAAATTTCAATCAGTGTGTCTTCGCTGCAGGAACACGCATTAACAGTTTTATAAAGCGCATATTTATATTTCAGATAAGACTTCTAGCCCAAACAACGATATTACTCGAAATACTGATTTCACGAAAATTCAAATTTCCTGAGAATCCACGCGCTTTGTATTAGTGCGATACCGCTATTTTTACTGGAATGTTCCAGTTGGTCTCTGCTGACCGAGAGTCAATTTTGATACGTAGGTTTTTTCGTCATATATGATTTTTTGCGCCTATTTCCCGTTCGGTTATGTCCTTAAATCCTGGGAATGCTCAGACTTGATGAAAAAGAAAACATGTGGTGTGCATTGGTACGTGTAACGAAACTGTAGCGCCTGCTGGCACATGGAATTTCTGGCACGCCATGGTGCACGCACTTATTACTGGACTCGGACCCGTGTTCGTTATCATCCGCCAGCAGGAGCCATACTTTAGATGAAAGAAGGGCGCACGTTGTTCGGAATTCTGCCCAAAGATATGTCGTTGTATATTACGCACCTCGGTTACGTAATATGCAATTATGTTGGGACAGTGTATCCACATCCATAACAAAAGTTAGCGGAACTGCCAAAATGAGACAAACAAAGGTTTAAGATATTCCTCGCATATAATGCGGCAGAATGCATTTGCAACTGGTCTTTTGCTTTTCTGTTGTTGTTTTTTTTAAGCAGCAAGCAACGCCATGCAATGCCAATATCAGGCTTTCACGTAAATGTATGGCTACGTGAAGCCATGCATTCACGCAAGGCTATCACGCGCGGGCATACGAGTCTTTTTTGTGTAAATGAAAGCCACTTCGAGAGCTCTATTTCGACGCTACGCAAGACAATGCTCGTGTAGACAATACAAAGCTCAACAAGGTTATTTTAGAAAACTGGTACGTGAGAGAACCCGCGTCGCAGCATTTAACGCCAAATGGCAACCTTTGTCCCAAGCTAAGCCTTTTATCTGAGATAGGTTCCAACTTTCGACCCTGCTGCACTGCGCATCTCCTAAGTCCGTTCTATCCATCTCTCTGGTTCGCCCACTTTTTCTGCATTCATTGTGTCACACGCCTTTTCCGGTTCTGAGGGCAAAATGTATGCACAGAGCTGCCTTGCTGGCTTTCGTCGCACCTATTCATCGTATACGTGTCAGTCTAAAGTTTGCAACTATAATAAATTATTCAGACGTAAGTTCAAATTAGCTTCCGAAGTCGGCTACTCGTTCTTTCCAGCGGCTTTTCGGTCAGCATCTGCTCGAAAACATTCACAACGTGTGACGGGCGTATACTCTATCACTGTGGAGTTCCTCCAGTCCCGAATGTCGATCTTCTTGATGCGCAGACGGCTTCATATATCTTCTCTTTGCTCGTTTCAAACCTGTTCCTTGCCAAAAATTTCACTAAGACTGCAAATCTTAAAACTTACGCCTTCTGGGAATTAATTTGTCCCCCAACAGCAGTAGGCATCAATCTTGCGGGCACTTCCTTTATTTCACACTTTGCGCTTGCTAGAGTTTTCTCTCAGGAAAGCCATGCTATGCTGAACACGCACACCCTTCGTGACCTGAAAGTACCAGGATCTTGTTTCATTATTTAAGATGTCAAATATACTATTCATTGAAGTTTTTAAATATGTTTTCGCTCAATACAACTGGATTCGCAAATCAGTAAGCCGCCGCCGATGTAAAAAGCTTTAGACTACGAGTGCGACGTTGTTCTACAATCAACGAAAGAAATCATTTGAAAGTATTGCCCAAGGCCTGGTTTGGGAAGGGGAACCCGGGCCACAGGTCTGGCAAGCCTTGCGTGCCATAGCAAGTTGGGCGTCCTCTATAGCCCGTTGGTCCGCATCCAGAACAACTCCTCTAGCAGTGGCACCTCTTTGGGTGGGTGCTCCACACAAGGTGATATTAAGATTGGTGTCACTGTGTTTTCACACGACGACGATGTCGTCCACGATGGCACATTCGGCTCTTGCATTACTGGCAATGACGTGTGCCCTCTACGGTCGCCCCTTAAGCAATAGTACCTGCTTCTGAGATCGTAAGCGCAATGTCGCATCGAACGCGTTTCTTCAGAAATCGTCTTTCTTTTAAGAAGGCGCCATGCTCGCACACGGAAGAAAGAAGCGCGTTCCGACCGAGAACGCTGGATGTTGCTGGATACGAAGGAGCGCGGAGACAACGCACGAGACCGTTTCAAGAGAACAAAGGGTGCCGAACCCTTCGCGGAAGCTTTCTTCACGTCTATGTTATTCTGTTCGTGGCTCTGTCATTCAAGGCATCCGGCATCACCGCCCATTACAAAGGTCGGGCGTTCTGTCTCGGGGGAGTTTTCGCCTTTTATTGGCCGAGCCTCGCTTCGCGGGCGCATTGGGCTGCGCGTTACAAACAACAGCTATGCGTGGCACGCTATATTTCTTCTCGAAAGCACGCGCACATGTGAGAAGGCAGAGAAAGAAGAGACTGCGTAAACTACTTCGTAGTTGACACTTTGCAAAATAGTTACTGCGCATGCGCGAGCAAGTATATTTTCCAAACGGACAGCCTCCGACCACAGACTATACCTATACAAACTATTTCTTCCATTCAACACTCATTCCTGCCTTCCCTCTCTTTCGTTTCTCCCGGTCTCTCTCTCTCTACGCCACAAAGCTTATGAGGCGTAACATTCCCGCAGTAATTTCTGAAAAGCCTTTGTGGCGCCCGCGCACCTTCTCTGGAATGTGCAGGGGTGATGGCGTTGAGAGCAAGAGAAGCATTCTGAGAACGAGAGTTTTCGTTTGGAAAATATTCTCGCAGGAAAGGCAGCTTACGCATTTTTTTGCAAAGTGTAAATTCAGGAAGTGGACATTTTATTTAAATGCGTAAAATGTAATTGCTCTGTACGCCAGCGCTATGTTATTCTCCTACTCGCGCATTTGCTTCGCCGCGCCGCGTGGTTAAAAAGTGAGCTCAAAGAGACTGATGTCAAGAACATGCGTGCGGTGCCCTTTTTGCGCATCCTTCAGGCAGAACATGCCTCGCGCGCGCGCCTGACCGAGTGTCGCAACGACGGGGAGCCCCACGAAGTGGTTCTTCATTAGCGTAATCAACATTTGCTGCAGCAACGGGCGCTCACCTTTCGGCTCAGGAGAAGCGAGAGAATCGCTTTCGTCACACGCTCGTCGTTACCGCCCTTGAAGTGTGTCTTGCGTTTAAATAAACCGCACACAAGGGCAACTCATTGTGTTAGTATAATGACGCACTTAGATTTGATTAAACTCTGGAGGTGCGCAGTACGTCCTTTATTAAATTTCTCCTCCTCCCCACCTCTTCACCGCGCCAGCTTTATAGAGCTCCAAAAACGTGAAGCGATCTGAGGTTGGAGCGCACAAAGAGGACGGCCACTCTAGAAGACCGAAGTTTCGCAGAGGGGAGTAGAAAATTTCCGGAACTCGTGCCACCATCTAGTGGAAGTGAAGCTCTGGTATAGTTGGCGAGTGAAGGAAAAAAGAAATAAATTCGATGGTTTTACATGTGTGTCGAAACCACGATCTAATTATGAGTCACGGTTTAGTGAGGGACGCCGGATTATTTTTTTACCACCTGTAGTTCTTTAGCGTGCACCTGAAAGTGCCCAACAGCATTTACTGTTTTGTGCCCCATCAGAATGGATCGAACTCTTGACCTTGAGCTTTCGAGATCGTTTCCTTCCTGTCTTCATCACTCCGCCCTGCATATGTATACATTAAAGAGGATAAAAGCAATCGCCAACACTGATTAAATAATCATTTTCTTGTCTCAGCCTGCTTATTTATCCGCCACGTGTACCGTGGATCGTTCACTTTAAGGAGTACTGACACAATTTTGAAGCATAGTAAAAGGACGTTTTATATATAAATTTTCGTACCTGTATGTTATATGTTCGATCCCTTGAAAAGCTAGGAATTAGCCGGCGCCTTATTTGTGCGGCAATGTATCCTTATATCATGTCAATAAAAAAAAAAAAAAACACGTTTTGTTTCCTCAGCACGTGTGAATGCTCTCCTTACACCAGAGCCAGGAAATACGTATTAAATATTTTTTTTTAGTTTTATTTTGAAGTTTTCGTTGACCAGCTTCTGCAAGCCAGCCCCATCGCAATGGACATCATCATGAAGAGTCAACACAGTTCGTTAGGTTTGCGAAGTCTGCATCCTGCATGCGGCTGAAATTGCTGTCGGAGTTCCTGGACGAAAACAAAACAAAACAAAAACAAAAAAACCTCACGGGGTCCTTTATGCATTCGCCTTAGACGACTCGAAGGCGGAAGCCATCTTCTTCATCTTCTAAGTCGATGTATGGATCCTTCCCCGCCCCTCTCCGAAAGCTTTCTGCACCTAACGTGGTTTTGCACTGCCTCCGTGAACGGCCCGCCTTTGACCAAGCGACGAAGTCATTTGATGACTTCATCATGTGACGCCACAAATTTTATCGATCTGTGACGTCATGATGATGTCATATGGTGACGCCATCAGGTGGTGATGATTTTTTGCTTCACTCGTGTTGACGATGACGGCGCTGATGGTCAATTTTCGTGTTTGATGAGGCATCTAAGGCTTTCACCTGAAAAGTTCACTCATCTTTGCTTACATCCACTACGTGCAACTGACAGCAGACTATAGACAACGCTGCTGCACGTACGTCACAAGACCTACGTCAGAGTGTGTTGACACGTTACTGTGAAACCACGCCCTCAATATCAAAACTGAAAGTGTTTTTTTTTTTTTTTAAGGTAGCGTTACTAAAGTATATTCAATGCTCTGAGGCACCACGATGCTCTTTTCAGGGTTCTCGACACGGTGCTTTGATTTAGAGCAACAAAACGAAAAATTCGTGCCAGTTCTCCTTTAAGGAGCTCCTTACTAAGCCCTGACAGAAATGTTTTACACGCGGAAATTCTGAGAAAAAATAAGCGTTCTGCTGCCCTAGATTAAGTGGTTGAAATTAATGTCCACCTCAAGCGACATTAATTTCTATGCGGCCCTTTCCCATGTCATAGCTCAAGCCCCACGTGACACCAACGTCACGACCTCGCGCCTGTTTTCTTTCCCTTATACACACTTCGCTACGCGGTCCATTTTAGGAGGCTGTCCCGCTTTCTCCGCGTTTCACGAGAATCGCGCACCGCAAGCGTTCACGCGTGACACCGTCTCGGCTTACTATAGTGCAGCTCCTCCGAGAAGCGAGATGCACGTGCTTTACTCTATTTGAAGCTGTTCTTGCATAAGCATGCGGTAGTCGTTGTCATACTTTGCAAGCGCGATATTTGCAAGCACTGTTACGAGTGCAGTTTCTAATTTTATTTGTTTTTTTATATATTGTCCCTCAGTTTGAGGCCGTTACATCTGCAATGTGTTTATCCAACTCATACAGACGGTGAACTCCTAAACTCCTTGAGAACGGTAACGTGTATTTTTTTCTTTTATCTATGTTCACATTAACTGTACATGCTTGCGTTATTCTTGCAGTATGATATTGTTACTATTACACAGGAAAAGAGATGCAAAAGGCTTGAAAAGTTATAGACCCATCAGCTAACTCGCAGTAATTTATAAATTATTTATGAAGGTGAATTCGGTTAGGATATAATAGAAACATATGACTTTAATCAACTGGAAAGCAAGCTGGCTTCAGGAGAAGATGATGTACGTTGGTCACGCGATCATTCAAGTAATTGAGAAATCTTCTGAATGCAAGTCCCTTCATATGGCTTTTCTAGACTACGAAAAGGCATTCGACTCAGTAGAGATACCAGCAGTCTTGGAGGCACTTCGTCACCAAGGAGTACTTCAGACATGTGTGAATACCATATCCAACACCTACGAAAATTCCACAGCTACCCTGCTTCTCCACAAGCGGAGCAAAAAAAAAATGCGATCCAGAAACGGGTCAGGCAACGAGACACAACCTCTCCTCTGTTGTTAACTGCATGCTTAGGAAAAGTACTTGAATGACTAGAATGGGAAGAAATAGAAAAAAAAGATTAACAGAGCATATCTCAGCAATTACGGTTTAAGATAAATGTGCTGAAGACGAAGATAACGTGCGGATCAAATTTATAATTTTTCTATTTTGTAACCTCCCCTCTAAAGAATTATAACATTTATAAAACCACTCAAGTCTTGGCCAATCCCCCACAGTGGGTGTGAGCCAAAGTTGCAGGTGAACAAGAACAAGAACATGACCTGGCGAGAGAACGAGAGTTCACAATTGGCCACCGGACCCTAGAATTGGCACAGTATGCATATATGGGTCAATTACTAACAGGGGAGCCTTCTCTTGCAAAGGAAATTCACCGTGTGGGCTAGAGCGCATCTGGAAGACATTTCCTAATTGTGACCAGCAACTTACCGCTGTCCCTGAAGTGGTTGTTAATTTACGATTAATTTTGCCCACACAATGCTTTCTGTCCCTAAGGCGGAATGTGTACAACCACTGAATTCTACCAGTTCTAACATACGGGGCAGAAACGGGGAGGGAAAATAATATACTCTAGAATGAATCAAGGATCGTGCAGCGTACGATAGAACGAAAAATGATAGGCGTAACGTTAAGAGATAGCAAGACAGCAGGGTGCATCAGTGAACAAACAAAGGTAGCCGATATACTTGTCATTAAGAGATAAAAAAGAAGAAAATGACCTGGGCCAACCTGGGCTGCTGACGCAATGCGTATGGGGCATATAACCTATGGTCAGTTAGAGCGACGAAATGGATACCAAGGGATGGGAAACGCAGCCGAGAGCGGCAAACATTTAGGTGGGGAGATGAAACTAAGAAGTTTGTGGGCGCGTAATGGAATCAGCTCGCGTAAGGAAGGGTAAACTGTAAAATCATTCGAAGATGCTTTTGTCCTCTAGTGGACGTAGAATATTTTGTTGATGATGAAAATGATGAATTACCTCTTCTTCTTTTCTCGTGATCAACAAACGTGTTTTGCAATTGTCGCTTAGTTAATTAGTTTAGCGCACATACTGCTATATATGAATTTAAGCCAGTAACTTCGAGGGCAATCCAGTTGTGACGAATATTGAAACTAGCCCCAGTTTTGAAATAAGCGCTGTCAAACTTGCCTGTAAACTACATTATTGTTCCATCTATGTACTCTTATTTTAAAAGTATTTTTATGCATTCAACCTCAGAAATGCCCGAAAGGCCCACAGCGTCCCACCACAAATTCTGGGAAAGGATATATCGGAACTAGGGTCGTCCTCATAATCTGTTCGAAGTGGAAATAATTTGCAATATCGCCGAGTACAGTTAGTAAATTGCAATACGTGCCTTAAGGTAATTAGTGTGAATTTTAATTACAGCGAAAACTTTTTAGAGGAATTCAAGTCAAGAAACAGAATTGCCCTCATGCCATTGGTGTTTTTTATTTGTTTACAAAATAAATTTTTTAAAGAAATAAATATCATTCTGTTTGTCATGTCGTCATACCGTTGTGGTCCTGTATGGGATTTGAGTGAGCACAACCAGTTTATGTTGAGCGAGACATTTCCCGCTGAAAAACATGTACATTTATTTATTTATTTATTTATTTATTTATTTATTTATTTATTTATTTATTTATTTATTTATTTATTTATACCCGGTCCTGATACAAAGTTTTGTGTTTCATACAAATATGAGGATTAATGCTAAGCGAAAACAGCGTTCACCAAGACAACCAAGTTAAGCTTCCCTTGTAAGCCGATTACCACAGCGTGTGCGATACGCGTATTTTGATGCGAACAGCGTTCTCGGCCTACTTCAGCCCCTTTGGCTCTATCTTTAGGGCTCTTTTCCTTAAGTAGAATATACCTTTATGTTTCCCCAATTCCGATTAATTCTCAGCTATACAGCACACAGCGACCTGGTATACGCATCGCGTGTATCACGCTACAAAAGGTGGTGGACGTTGTGTGGACTTCACGGCCTCGCCGTCAGATGGCGCAGCGTCAACACCTGCTCTCTCTCTCTATCTCTATCTCTCTCTTGCGCGTTTTCTGGCTAATGAAGGCAAATTACTCGTGCGAGAAAAATAGACTTTCTCTTTGTGTCCGTTCAACGCTGATCGTCATGTGAGATGGGTTTTGCAGAAACCGTTTTTATTTATTATCAAGGTGAAAGCCTCGGGTGTCTACGTTTGAGGTCCCCTCGGAAATCCGGGGACCCTGACGTGATACGCGCCGTGACGAAAAAATCCCCCCGCGGATGCGTGCGGAAACAATTGTGAGCCAGTGAAAAAAAAAAAAAACGTATGCGAGTGCAGCGAGTGCTTCCTCTCGGTTTTACTCTACAGAGTAACACGTGTTGTTGCGCATAAAAGTGGGCGGTGGCGCGGGAACCCAGGAAACGAGTCGTTGCTGCCACCGGAGGCATCCCGGGGGTACCCCGGCTCCTGTTGTGCCTGTTGCCGAGGTTACCGTCAATGAAGCTCCCCGTTCGAACATCTACACCAAGGTCCTCTTCGGAGCTCTCATCAGCATCGTCGCCGTACAAGGGGTCCGAGCACTCGCCGAGGAGCCGTATACCGCTCCGGGTGAGCCGTCTGCCCCAGACCGACAGTGGCAACCATCCACGACCGGCGCAAATCCCCGAGCTCTGGATACCGAAGCAAGGTTTGAGACTGGGCTAGCTGGTAAACCATCTTCAACAAACAGCGCAGTAGCGGACTACGGACCAAGAAAGCGCCTGTATTTGTTTCTTTCTTGATACGTTGTCCCCTCCTGCGCTGTTTGTTGAAGAACTGTGGATACCGCCAGGTGACCAGCAGACAGCAGGACAAGTAAAGGCTGTGCGCTTCACGGCATTTCTTTTTTCCCCGCCGACCCCGAAGCGCTCTCGAAACACTCGACTTCTCTGTGCCAGCCATGTATGGCGAAACTTCTTGGTTTTTTTTGTTTTTTTTTTTGTATCTGCGTGACTTCGTGAAATAAAAAAAAAAAGCTTGCGTACTACAAGTTGCTCACTCCTTCGTGCTGCAAGTTGCGAACTCCGTCATCGTGGTCGCTACTGCCAGTCCGAATCAGCATGCTTAGTGTTCAATTTTGCGTTTCTCTTGTGCTTCACTTTCAGCGCCTTCGTGCTTGGCGCCATCGCCACTTCCGCCAAGCAGATATGTATGCACATATATATACGCACACACACACTCACACAGACACCACACACGCACACACACACACACACACACACACACACACATATATATATATATATATATATATATATATATATATATATATATATATATATATATATATATATATGTATATATATATATATATATATATATATATATATATATATATATATATGTATATATATATATGTATATATATATATATATATATATATATATATATATATATAGGGAGAGAGAGAGTCCCAGCTAACTAAGTCCAAGCTAATTAATAGAAAGTTCAACGTGATACTAAGATGCGGTTAACAGCATGGGTGAGTTTTGCGCATACATAAAGGCGAACAAGCGGGATGAATGCACGACCGCCGCGCGCGCGCTTCGCGTTTTTCCTCGCCGTTTGCGTCACTAATGTGAAACGCAGGAAAAGTAATTAGGAATGATGTAGCGGGCCGGAAATTTTTAGAATTGTGTTTTCAATGCGATGCAGGATTAGATGTCAGAATTTAATTATATGGTCAAATAATCCTCAGTAATTAGCCAAACGTTGAAAAACATACATGTGCAAGGCTACTGCTAACGAAACGCCGTCGGTCGCATCTTTGTGTACACAGTGTGTATATATATATATTGTAAGGAAGAAGAGACAGAGACAGCACCCTTGCTGCAGGCCGGCTGTTCTATTCCTCCAAGCTTCGTCCTTCTCTTCGTCTAGCCGCGTATACGCCCGTGCCCGAGCGCCGCTGTCTTCATTACACTCGGCCACACTGCGAGCACGGTGTCCTGCCAAAAAATGACCCTTCACTGGCGGTGGTCGTTTCATCGCTAATAAACCATTCAGAGGTCTAGGGTCCTGAACCATCATAGAGACGCCGGCTTCTAGAGATACCGATGCTTCTGGCGGGCGGTATTGGCTGCCTCGCAGAGGCCGCTGACGGCCACGCTGCGACACTGCAGGGCGAGCTGCCGAAATTCTCTCTGGCGGGCGGCATTGACTGTGCCTAGACGGTCGATCTTGTGTACGTGGTGACTTGTCTTGGCTAGCTGCTGAACATTCTGGGGGGCGGCATTGGCTGTGTCGCGGCGGTCGACCTCGGCCACGCAGCGACGGCGTAACATTCTTGCGCTTGTCTTGGATGACCTTCTTGCTCAACGGTGGCATATTGGACACGTTGTACTTCATTTTTTCCATCCCTTGTAGGTCTCCAGTCATGTGCTGTGAGCCCTTCCCTTTCAGGACGTCTCCTGTGAGCATGTGAGGGTGCTTCTTGTTGTTTTTGAGCTCACGTTTTCTGGTTTCCTTTACCTCCACACCAAGAAAACATGGGCGTGTCCTGGGAGCTTCCCGATGGGTGTCTGTTGTTAACACGGCCACTCCTATATTTTTATTTTCCCGTACAAGAAGGCGATCGAGTGTGCCTTGAGTAGGTGACTGCTCTATAAGCTGGGGAAGCGGCTCCAGTGAGTAGTCGAGCACGGCAATGGAAGCGATGGGTTCTTCCGGTGCCTTCACTGGAGGCGTGCCAAGAACAGCAGGAGCCGACATTTCCGCGTGTTCGAGCAACGTCGAATCTGAGGCCCGCTCCTCCAACCGCTCTGAATGAGGAGTGCTCTGGGCCTCCCTCCGTGATGGTATGGCGTCGGATACAGGCGCAGAGACTGAGACTAGCAGCGGTGTGCAGCACCTGGTTCCGACGTTTTTTGTAGAGCAGCCAGAGAAGCTATCTGTCGTGGGTCTCGAGGGCACCGATGAGTCATCAAGGCGGTGTCCCATGTGAGCTCGATCACCGACGGAGGGCAGATTCGTGGACACGCGAGCTGCATCATTGAGGTGGCGTGGCTCGCAACTCCCGTGTGTGGCATAGGCTCGGTCGGCAGGGAGGGGGTCGCACGCATGAAAAAGTGGACGAAAAACAGTAGTCAATCTTGCACACCACTGATGCCAGGATTGTTGTTTCACGCCTTCGTAGTTGTGCCATGCTTTGGCAGCATCACGAAGGCGGTCAATGGCCACGCACCATTTCTGTTGGTCCGTCCATGCCTCGCGAGCTCCAAGAGCGTTGATGGTGGCCACCCAATTGTCGGCGTCGTCTTGGAAGCCGCGGAATTCCGGCAGTTCGCAGGGAGCCGGTGATGGTGCTACGGTAGGCGAAACTCCGGGGCATGACGACGCCAACCAGTCGAGTTGGTATGAGAGCTCCGTGAGGGCACACCGCAGCTCTCTGCGGCTCTCGGGTGAGCTCTCTTCATGGTCTTGCGAGGCGGCGGCGGCCAACGCGGCATTGAGCGAGTGCAGTGCTGGCAAGGCGGCAGGACACAGCACGGAGATTGACGCTGCCAAAGCGTTCACCGTGACTCGAAGTCGCGCGATGGTGGCGGAAAGCTCGGCGGCGCTCTCAGGCGATCCGCGCGTGGTGCTTGTGGTGACGTCCGAGGAGTATGACACGATCAGCGTACTCACAGAGGAGGGACCCTTGTCCGAGGGAGCTTGGACAGGACCCCTAAGCGGCTCGGGTGCCGATGGAGTACTGAGTAAGCCGTTGTCGCTGCGGGAAGCGTGGATGGCATTCCCGGGGTCCTTGCCGTTGGAAGCGTCAACCGCGTTCCGAGGTAACCGGTACCCGTGCGATGGCTTGTCGTGAACTGGTACTGCGGCGTCGATGAAGGAGGCTTGAGCCGCCGCGGAGGCCTGGACGCCGTCCACGGACGGTGCCTGAAGCGCCGACAGATTGGCAGGTGGTGGCGAGGAGGCATGTACGCCGTCCCTGGGCGAGAGGAGCCCGTGCGCATTCCGCGAAGTAGCACGTCACCGGACAAGTAGTTCCCCGGAACCACAATGGAGGCCTGGACGCCGTCCGCTGGTGGTGGGATGGATGCTTGCCGCGGTGGTCTACTTGCGGGTTGCATCAGCGAGGAAGCATGACGGCGTTCCTCTGGAAGACGCGTTGCCTCAAGCTAACAGCTGGGGTTCGCCGAAACCTTTCGACGGCTGCGCCATTGTAAGGAAGAAGAGACAGAGACAGCACCCTTGCTGGTTGGTTGGTTGGTTCCTCAGTACTTTGGCTCAACCCACTGCGGGGGATAGGCCATGAAGCGGACGGTGCTTTGCTTAGGAAACTAATTCACTTAGTGAAGGAAAAAGCTGAAATGAAATGTTTAGCCTTTACATATAAACTCGCAAGATTTAAAGAAGAGAAAAAAAGAAGAAAAACGCCTATATGGAAACAACAACAAGAACGATAAAAATATATATATACAGTTGCATATAAGACAACTGAGGCTACACTCAACATTCAATTCTTTTGGATTCTCGTAAAAAATTAGAGACAGCGTTGAAAACGCTCCTGTGGCTAAAACCAAATATGGTTGCCCCAAATGAAAGAATCACCGGAAGTGACAAATTCAAGCCCAACTTCCGCAGGGGTTCTTCTAGTAGTCTTTTTCTTTGTGTTTTAAATCTTCGGCACGTCAAAAAGAAGTGCTCCAGAGATTCCCTCTCATTACAGTGGAGGCATAACGGTGACTGAGCCAGACCCGACCTGTGAAGGTAAAAGTTCAGTGGTGGGACTCGACAGCGTAGCCTTGTAATTAGTATTTCTTCCTTCCTAGATGAACACCATCTGCTCTTCCAAGGAAACTTTAGCTGTGGGAAATCTGATGAAAACAAAGGAGATTTATCGAAGTTATTGGCCGTGGTACGCTTTTCAAATCTCGCTGCTGTGACATACGCTGACGTGGGCAATACAGACAAAATAGGGCCATCATGGGATGATATTGCCAGTGCATCCGCATATTCATTGAGTGCTAGCCCTCTATGGCCTGGTACCCACACTAATCGAACCAGCCGTACATGCCTGGGAATCATCGAATAGAACGTCTGTATGGTACTCGATAAATTAGGTGCACTTAACGCGGAACAGACAGAGAGGCAGTCTGTTAGTACAACCACTGCTGATAGACACTGGGGCAATTTACTCAATGCTAGGACTATTGCCAGCAATTCAGCCTGGTAAATAGGGGTGAAGTCCGGTAACCGAATCGAGAATGACCAGTCTAGAGAGAATGATACAATTCCCACACCTGCCTTCTCTTCACAAACGGACGCATCAGTCGCTATCACAGTGTTTGTTTCTAAAGTGGCCAGATGATCTTCCAAAATGCAATTTATATATTTATATGGTAAATTTTTCGCGTTCTTGGGATATATATCATCAAATTCAATCCTAATTGTTTCTACGGTGCTGAGTATCTGTACTTCCCAGAGGTGAACTTTTAATGGGTCCAAAAGTCTCTGTGTAAAAATGACCTGGGGGCAACGTAATCTAGACCATTGGTGGTTAAAAAATGAGGCTTGCTGGTTAATGAAGACATACTGTGACCTCCTCTGTGGAGAAGCATAGATTTTTAGGAATGTACGTACTGTTAAAATATGAAATCTTTTGATAAGAGACGGCAGGCGTGATTCTTCGTATAGAATATTGTTTGCAACAAATTTTGGTAGCCCCAGACATAATCGTAATGATTCACGTTCTAACAAAACCAATGGTCGAACTTTATAAGCCGGAGCGCCAGAAAACAAAACGCAGCCGAATTCTAGAATTGGTCGAACGTACATGCAATAAATCATGACGAGCACGTCTCTGCGCAAACCGGCACGTTTATTGCTGAGCCTACGCAGCATCCCTACTGTGCGTGCTCCCTTAGTAGCCATGTTTTCTATATGGGGTCTCCAGTCAAGTTTGTCAGTATAGGTTACTCCTAAATACCTAACTGACTCGACCTGGGGTATCACGGCTTGTCGGTAAAGTAATGAAATTTGCACTGGTACATTTTGTGCGAAAACAACAATTGCACTTTTATTAATATTTAGCGATAAATTAATACCCTCTAGCCACGTTTCCAGGCTATTCATATATTTCTGCAGGGTTTGGTAAAGAGTTTGAATGTCTGCTGACGTAGCGAAAAATGCGATATCATCGGCATACACATACACCTGCACGTTCTGCTGTATGGGAATAGAACATAGTAGAATATTAAATAATAAGGGTGATAACACTGAACCCTGCGGGAGGCCTCTCGTTTGCTTATATTTTGAAGAACTGACACCAGATTGCGAGCAATAAAATTCTCTATCCCTCAAGAAAGCATAGACCCATGCCACAAAGTATTCTGGCAGTCCTAAGTTCTGAAGCGAATTTATCAGTTTCACATGCTCCACACTGTCATAAGCTTTGGTGATATCTAAGGTTACTAAAGCTGAATATTGTTTCTGATATCGAGCAAGCTGTATTCTACTTTCTAGATCAACATGTGCACACCAAATGGAACAACCACGCCTGAAACCAATTTGACATGGGCTCAGTGTCATTTTTTCTGACATCCAGCGATCTACCCGGCTATGTAAAATTCTCTCGACGAGTTTTACTAGATTTGATGTGAGTGCTATAGGCCTGATATTATCTAAGGTAAACCCCGCGCCTTGCTTTTTTAATAATGGAATAACTTTTGCAACTCTCCAATCAGCTGGGATCCGAGAATTTCTAATTGAGTGATTCACAATTTCGAGTAGGCCAAGGGGGTATATTTTATGTACTGCTTTTATTACCGACGTCGTGATACCATCAGGACCTGGAGCGGAATTAGGCAGCGTTCTTACCACATTTACTAGCTCAGCAGCTGTGACCTCCTCAAAATCCTCACCCCTCTTAGGGGTCTGGGGTTGGTATAAGAAAACAGTCGTAAAGCGACTCTCTAGGCCCTGAGCGATGTCTTCGAGAAAGGACTTCAGTTCACTTGGTGTTGATACTACAGATTCTACGGTTTTCAGTACTGGAAGAACTTTCTTGGTTCTCAGAAAGCGAAATAGTGCTTTTCTGTTTGCTGTCTTTGAGAGAAACTCAGAACGTTCACTGTCAAATTTGTCCTTCGCAATGGCAACGGTTCTTTTAAAACTCGCGGCGGCATACTTATAATCACTCCAGTTGCGAGGGCACTGGTTGAAAAGTAATTTTTTCCATGCAGCTTTTCTTAATCTATACGCCCGCGAACAGTCCGCATTCCACCAAGGGTTGGTCGAAGCGCTTTTAGAGCTGTGTATGGTGAATTTGGACTTATTCAACGATTCTTTTAGGATGTCGCTTAATCTGATAGCGTCTGGTTCCCTATCATCTGCTCGGTTAGATATAGCCGCTCGTAGTAATTTTCCAAATGTACTGAAATTTACATGCGTAACCGATGGTCGAATCATGGAAGTTACTGGGCATACCATCTCAAAAAATATAGGCATATGGTCGCTACTTGTGCCAGAATTAATAGCAGACCATGTTGAGATGGACAAATTAACACTAGAAAAAGTCAGGTCAAGCACAGAATAAGACTGATTATACACAAACGTGGGAGTTCTGGTGTTGATACACATCAAGTTATTCTTATTAGCCCAATCCCACAGACGCTTCCCATTCAAGTCAGTTTTAAAACCCCACGAAATATGGTGAGAATTGAAGTCCCCCACTAATATAATATCTTTGCGGCAATTTGAAACTACGGTATCTAGAACGGCAGAATTTTGAACACCCGCTGGAAAATATGAATTAATTAACGAAAATGGGAGGTATCCCGGAATAGTAATGTCTAATGCTAGAACCTCGCTATCTGAAGTCATTAACTGATATGTAATTTTCGCTCTATGAGCAATTTTGGAGGATATAAAAATTGCCAAACCGCCACCGCGAGAGGGCCGGTCTAATCTAAATGAGCGGTAATTTTTAATTTTAAAGCACTTTTCCTCTGAAAGCCAAGTTTCTTGTAAAACAATAACATCGGGGGAATAGTGATCACAAAGATGGAATAAGTCGGTAGTTGCTGAAAAAATAGAACGGCAATTCCACTGTAATACGTTTAGACTGCCTATTTTGGTGAAATACCAGCAGCACTCACTGCTTTCTCCAAAATGCTATCCTTCAAGAAATCCTTTTTTGATGAGGTTTCCTTTTGGTACTTCTTACTCTTTGCTTTGGAGTTCTGTGAATACCCCTGTGCTTCAGGGGAAGCACGTCTTTTCATTTTTCTTGAATCAAGGTCCATTTTTTCCGACATCGAGTCATGGGATCCGGAGTCAGAGCTCCAATCTACCTCGTGTTCAGTAGGTACAATTAGTTTACGGCCTGTGTTCGACGTGCTTGGCTTTGGTTTCGAAGGGCCTGGTTCAGATGAAACCTCAGTAATCTCACCTGAAGATGGTAGTAAAGGATTCTCAGCATATCGATTACCGCCCTGCAAGATTTGTGTCAATTGAGTATTCACTACTTGTGCCAATGATTCGGTTAGGCTCACAAATAAAGTTTCCATCAACTTCGTCATCGATCTTTCCACCGTTGATGCTATTATATCCGTCAGCGACGAGTCGAGCGTCTGATTGGCCCGGTTGGCAGCGGTGGCATAGCCACGTGAGCGCTCTGAAAGAACAGATCGGGCCTCACGCCGAAAGCATCGTTTCTGTTCAATTATCTCTAGGAGTTGCAACTCCTGTGTCCTCATAGGGCAACCTTCATCATCAGCTGCGTGAAGTCCACTACATAAACAACATCTCACTTCTTGGGTTGAGCAATCATTAGTATTGTGTTGTTCAGCGCATGTACGGCACCTCACCTCCGATCTGCATCCCTTTAAGGTATGTCCGTACCTCCAGCATTTTCTACACTGAAGTGGGCGAGGGGATAGCGCTTCAACACGATAAATCAAAGGCCATGCTTTAATTTCGGTCGGACGAGTCGTGCCGGCAAATGTCACGATCACCGACTCTGTAGGGACCTTCTTGTTCTCAACGTTACGCGAGCACCGGAATACGGACACTGCTCCTGCTACGGCAAACATTTCTAGTATCTCTAGTGGTGTAAGGCTCGAGTCCACGCCACGAACTAGACCCTTCACACAGGCCAAATGGGCCGGCACGAAACAGCTCACCGGATGAGAGGCAAACGTTGTGCATTTCAGAAGATCTGTGATGCAGACCTGGTCCGGCGAGCAGCACATAATGCCACCACGTCCAAACTGACGCACCTCGGTGATCAGTTGGAAATGATCAGTTATCTTCCGGAGCTCTTCCTCAATTATTCTCGGGTTTTTCATGCGAATGGATTCCCCATTGGTTGGAACCAGGGCCACAGGAACGCTGTTCAGACCACTGCGCAAAAAAAGATCGATTGGCAGGTCATTGTTAGCAAGGGAAGCCGACCAGGCAGAATATGCCTGGCCGGGAGACGAAAGAGACATTAGGTTGCAATGTCTAAGAGCACCGCCCGATTCGGCCGCACCCCCGCAGTAGGATGCACGTAGACACCCTTGAAGAAACCGCTGAGGGTGAACACGACTTGGATAAGGAAGCTCAGGGCAGGACCACGGACTGTCTAGGACCGGGAGCTGCCGACGTGGCTCTTTCACAAGCGATGCTCCTCGAGATCTTCGAATGTTCGCGATCCCACGCGCTTAGCCACGACGCTCGTGCAGTTTCTTCTTCTGCGCTGCAGGCCGGCTGTTCTATTCCTCCAAGCTTCGTCCTTCTCTTCGTCTAGCCGCGTATACGCCCGTGCCCGAGCGCCGCTGTCTTCATTACAATATATATATATATATATATATAGGGAGAGCGAGCGAGGGTGTTTTAAATGTGTCCGAAAATCATCAAAAATAAGGAAAATTGAATACTTGCTCCCTGTCTTCATGAGAACATTTTCCTGTGGGGAGAGACATCTTAAGATGACACAGAAATTACGGCAGTAAATAAATTAATGAATTAATTAACTTTTTCATTAGCTGAGGCAGGCGGCCGGTCAGGTCAAATGGGAGAATTGCTGTCCTTCTTGCGAAAAGGTCATTCCCGCTTTGATATTTTGAAAAGTCGGCCTCTGGTAATTATTGCGGAGTAAGGAAATTCAACGAAATTCAACGGCGAAACGGAAACCGAAGCTCCGATTAGCGAAACTAGCAGACGACCATGATGACGTCACTGTTCACAACGGCAGTTGTAGTGGTGTTAGTTCTTCTGCATTTGTTAACGTACGCGCGCCATGCTTGCTCTAATCGCAAAGGAAACCCTTACAACAACGAAGCGAAGTCGATCGATGATTGGTACAAGTGCGCTCACTAATTCTGGACATCTCGCAAGAGTATGCCAATTGCGCTCTTCCGAGTTTCGGTTTCGGTTTCGCCGCCGAAATTGGTCAGATTTCACTGTTCGCTAAGAATTCGCCAGCGGCGGCTTTTGCGAAATCTAATAGCGGCAACAGGCTCTTCGCAGGAAGGGCTGCGATTTTCCCATTTGACTCGACCGCCTGTTTCTACTCAGTAAAAAGTTATTTACCTTAATGTCTTTAATCACTGTCGTAATTGATGCCTCTACTGATCTTAAGATGTCTTCCTCCACAGAAGAAGTAATTATGAAGACCGTGTGAAAATACCTCTTTTTACATATTTATGTGGATTTTCGAACACATTTCTTGAAACACCCTGTACAGCTGATTTGCCAATGCAGTAGATGCAGTTCCATAAGAAAGTGTAGCGCCATAAGATGCCCTATCTGCATTATCTATCGTCTGCCTCGATGGTACAGTGATTACGGTGCTCGGCTGCAGACCCGAAATGTGCGGGTGCGACCGGGGCCGCGGCAGTCGCATTTCGATGGAGGGGAAATGTTAGAGGCTCGTGTGCTTAGATTTAGGCGCACGTTAAAGAATACCGGGCGGTCGAACCAGATGTTGCATGTGTTATCGCTTCGGCGCCAGGCGCGCCTGTATGTATCGGAACATTAGGCAGTTTTCGAATAGCGTACGCTAAGTTAGCGTTAGCGTTTGCGGCCCGCTATTTCCGTCACTTAACGGAAGCCTGCAAGCGGTTAGCGTACGACGCATGCGCAGTTGCGTGAAAAGCCAACGCAAAGCTTTGCGTACGCTATTCGAAAACTGCCTATTGTCGAACGCTTTCGATTGTTCTAACGAGACTACGAGCACCACGGGGAGAGCAGAGGAAACCTGCAGGCGCACGACGACCAGCGATTGTGCTGGCGTGTACCGTGTATCATGGGAGAAGAGAGAGAGAAAGCTCTTTAATGAAAATCAGAATGGTTAGCCAGCGTATATTCGCTGGGGCGGTCGCTGTCGGCGACACTCGGCAAGGTTTAAGGAGCGACGTTCGACCGTCTACGGGTCGCAGCGGGTTGGCACTGTGCCAACAGTGCAAAGACGGCAGGCCAGAAGTGTGATCGCTCGTAGACGCGCTCGGCGCCTATCTTGTGAAATTTCGCGGAAGTGATGACAGTGTCCTCGAAAGTCATCGCCTGAGAGTATACGGCATATGTATAAAAAGTCACAGTTTCACCGCAACGGCGAAGCAATGAATGCGATAGCAACAAATTGGAATGTAACGCGAAGAACGGAAAGCAGCTCGAAATTGCCAGCGCGTCGCTCGAGCCCAAAGGACGCACGAAAAGAACGCACACAGGACGAGCGCGAACTATCGTGCGTCACAGCTCGATACTTGAAGCGCACTGCTGAAACATAAAGCAGGACGCACGAAACGAACGAACAGGTACACACAGGACGAGCGCGAACTAAATGTCGCAGTTGTTACTTATTTCTGTTTGAACCGCGCGCTCCTTTCCAAACGCGGCCGCTGCAGCGAGCGATGCGGCCTGCGTTTAAGGAGGGATTTTACCTGCGTTGCGCTCCTCGCGCCATCTCGCTGGCAATGAAGAAACGCTTGTAGGCGCCTGCCGTCTCTGAGTCCGGCCAGCGGTAAAGGGTGTGTATATAACGCTCGCCGTTAGCTCCCCAGAGGATCGCGTTTCGTGGCGTAGTGGCTAGCGCCACGGGCTGCAGATCGAGAGGTCTTTGGTTCGACTCCGTGCTTCGGAAGCATTTATCTGAATTATTTTTCTTTCGGACTTTTATATATATATATATAATATATATATATATATATATATATATATATATATATAGTAAAACCTCGGTGATACGATCACGGCTCGTACGAATTTCGGGGTGATACGAACTGTTCTGTGGTCCCGGCCAAGGCCCATTAGCCTGTAATGTACTGGAGTACGGTTGTTGCGAACCGATTTTCACCCCATGATGTTTGATACGAACGTACGCTAGCGCACAGGTGCGAACAGGTGCTGCCCGCGCTGTCGCGGGGAAGGCGCGGCCGTGACGCGCGGGCGCGGGCGGGCGCGGGCATGCGCGCGGCGCGACCATCAACGGTGCGTCGTTGCCCCTGAGATAGTGCGCGCGAATCTTGGAGGCCTTCACGCGCCTTCGCGTTTAGATTACAGATGACGTAGACGTCACGTTTAATATTTTTTTTCCCCGACACGTTGACGCGTGCTGCTGTGCTCGAGGCAGCAGCGTCTTCGTACTGTGTTAACACGTGCCTGCCACGTCGATGCAAGCCATGTCCACGCAATCAGACGCTCTATGAAACAAGTCTGAAACTTGGGCTGCGGGTCCGTCACGAAAGTCCCATGAGAGGTGGACGAAGACCCCATGAGACAAAACGGACGGTCTTGGCGAAGGAGCTAGTCCTCGCAACATACGCGCTCACCTGCCAAGTCTGCGATTTGCACGGGAGGCTCCTGAATTTTAAGCAAACCTACCTATTGTGCGGGCACGGCCATAAATCTCCCGAAAAGCACCCCCAACACCACCGCGATAAGAAAATAACAGCATCAAAGGACAGCGATTCTAAAATTTGCTTTCCTTCATCTATCGCGTGCAAAGCGCTTCTTAAGTCACTTTCGCAGCAGTACTTTGTTGTCATGCAGAAAAGCGTAGTATGATTAAAAGGGGGCTACTAGGGGTCACGGGTCACAACAAATCTGGTTCATTAAGTGCAGACGCGCGCATGAACCGTATATTTACCAGTACGAGTATGATCGTTGACGTATAAAAACATTACTGGCAATCATTCAGAGCTGTTCATGACGTCGCTGCGGCCCTGAGAAACACTGAATCAAAACGCATGCCAACTTTCTTTTGTCGCATACTAATTTTCCATGTTTTCTGGTGATACGAATTTCGGATGATACGAATATTTTTGGTCACCCCGCGGGATTCGTATCACCGAGGTTTTACTGTATACGGTGAATGACGGCGGCGGCGACGGGGACGGACAAAGACCAGCCGAGACTGTCCATATAATTGCTATCGCAATAAAAAGCCGACGCGTTGGATCTACATTCTCGATGACCGTGATCGCCGCTGTCATTGTACCGTGAGTGTTTTGCTTCGCTGGGCACAGGTTCGCCCAATAAAGACTTCAGTCTATAGAGTTGCATACTACTGCAACATTATGAAACTCTATGGTTCAATCTTTACCGGTTTGACTGCTACCGTCAACGCCGCGGTGCGTCCATACGCAATGCTATGAGCATTCATATCGAACAAGACGCCTAGAGGCATGGTCACCTCGAGGGGCGCATTATAACGTGATACCGCGCTTCCGAAGTGACAGGGATTTTCTGTAAGAGCTTGCCCACTTGCATTCCGGACACGTTTATGTACCAAAGGAGCGTAAAAGTTTATTATGTACTGATATCTGCGTTTACTATGCGCAGAAATTGTGCCATGTGGGATGTTATCATCATTGAATTCTATTCCACTATATAGTGCCTTCAATTGTTACCGAATGCTTTTTTTTTTCTTTTAAGCGAGTGGAGCTGGCGCACGGCGCAAGTGTGACATGCCCTACCTGCGTGTGCAGATGATCAAGATGATGATCGCTTGTGTGGCCGCGTTCCTCCTCTGCTGGCTCCCACTGAACCTGTTCATCGTCGTGTCGGAGCAGTACCCATCCATCTACGACGTGAGCGGCATCGGCTACATGTGGTTCGTCTGCCACTGGCTGGCCATGAGCCACGCCTGCTACAACCCGCTCATCTACTTCTGGATGAACGCAAAGTTCCGGGCGGGTCTGCAGGCGCTGTTCCGCTGCCTGCCTGCCACGCGTCGGCGCTCCTCGTGCTTCGTGTCCACCTGCAACGTCAAGAAAGCGGCCGCTACCAACAGCAACGCCATCTGACTCAGCGCCCAAGGCACCGAATGCGCCGCGATGCCTGTCTCTGTGTCCCATTGCAGGTGCGCCCTCCCCTTCTCGCGCCTTACTCTGACGCAGCATTTTTCCAGAGAGCTTCAGCTCGATCGAGCATCTGACAAGGCGTTCCGGATAGTGCGAAGCCAGAGTGGTTCGCAGCAGCTCTGGCGTAGCCGGTTGAAGTGGCATTTACCTCGCAAATATGTCTTCACTGCCCGCGCTTGGCAGCTACCGGGGCACATGGCGCAAAACACTTGAGGGTAAAGCATAGTGTGCGAATTATGGAGTAACATGAAAACCCCCACAGGCCGGACATGCCCACAGCATACGTATATCTGTACACATTATTTCTATTGCTGCACACAGTGAAAACCTTGCAGTACATTACAGCATGCGTATAAGGGATTACATAAATATAAATCGGCGCGTACGACAACATAAACACGAAGGGAAGGACAGAGGACGAGCGCATTATAACTGAATTTTATTAAACACACAAAAAGAAAAACTCAATGTGTGCGTGCATGTAGGTAAACGCAATTATGAAATAAGTCAGTAAGCAGCTGCGTCTTGCTATCCAGCAGAGATATAAAGTGCAGGTTTAAAATTACCATTCTGCTTTTGTGTATACAAGAAAACTTCTGCAAGTGAAAGTGCTGTTAATGCGATCAGCATTATTAGGATCCTTTCTGTCGGACCTCCTAGCACGACACAATACCCTAACACGAAATTGTCAGTTCCTAACAGTCGCGTAGTAAATTCGTACGCCACTTGCATACATGAGGAGCAGTTGACACACGTCCCTTCTGAAAGTCCGGTGTCCACGCGTAAACACCAGCCGCATGTTAGTGGCCTGTAGCCAGGAATTTTGGGGGGGAGGGGGGTGGGGGGCACTTTTTGAAAACCTTTACTATTTGAGAAAAACACCTATTTTTATAATTTATTTTCGGCAGAACAGCCCCCTCCTTCAAAATTTCTGAGAAGGGGGGGGGGGGCTACCCCCCCCCTGGCTACAGGCCTCGGTGTACTATTCCACCGCTTTCAAAGGATGCGCAAGTTTCCCAAGTTTTCTGAAAGGCTACCAGGCTGGCCTATTGCCAGCACGTCTTGCAAGATTATAGATCCTTCATCGTTAAACTTGCGTTGAGTGCACAGACCAAGAAACAGAAGACACAGACCAAGAAACAGAAGACACGAAACGCTGAGCGCAAATTGCGCTCAGCGTGGCGTGTCTTCCGTTTTTTGGTCTCTGTATCGTCTACTCAGCGCAACTATAACGATGAACGAACACCAGCCAGCGTTGTAGCTCTGCTCAGTGTTGCAGAGCCGCCTGCAGCCAATATCATCCACCTCCCGTGTGTGTGTGTGTGCGTCGCTCACCACATTAATTGTGACATATAAAATATATGTAAAATGTATCATGTTTTACTGTTCTTATGTCGTCCTTGGGGTCCTTTGCCAAATCCCACTCTCTTGCGGAAGAGCCTGCAATGGTCAGACTTGCAACTGCTTATATGACAACAAAGTGAGCGTAACAATGTATACGTTAAAAATCCGTCTCGTAGCAGATTGTAGGGCATCTATTTGTAAGCCGTTTTCTAATCGAACTTAATGAACATCACACAAACATACAAGCGCGTTAACTTGTGCGTTAACTTGTAGCAAGCGCGTTAAAGCGCGTTAACAAGCGTTAAAAAGCGCGTTGACTTGCAGAAGCTTGGAATACGCAAAAACAGCATGATTGCGTATTTCAACAAGCCGTAATATGAACATTCTTTTTTTTCGTCACATTGGGCGAAACGCAGCTGTTTGCTGGTTTATTCCTTGGTGTCACTTAATCGCACGCACGCATTCTTATTTCCTTTTGTGGGTTGCTCTTAATAAATATCAATTGTTAGAGAGCATTTGTCCTGTGCCCTTCTCTTCATCTTGCCGTCATTTTCCAGGCTGACTGCGCATCCATTGGAACTAGCCCAACTCTCTACATTAAACAAATACGGTGCATGCGCAGCGGCGCTGGCAAGCATGAACTTATATGGTTAGCGTGACAGCATTTTTGGCACAAGCATCGTTCGAGATTTCAGAGTGACCCGTTATCCCATCGTCTTATCTTGGCTGAAATGAAGCGCAGACGCCATTCCAACACGGCTGTGCTCAAGGTATACACTGCAGCGCAGTAGCCCTCACTAAAGCGCGAGTTTTAGGGCGTTACGCCTCTGCCAGTTCCACTTATGACACGAGCTGTGGTCTACCATCTAATGGGGGCTTCGTGAGACCAGAGAATCAATACAAACAAGCTTCTATAGTACGATTTTACTGTTTCGTTTCCTTATATGGCAGTTCACGCTATCAGGCGGTGGATATATGCACTGTCCAGCGGCTTCAGTAAGCACGCTTGGTGTAACCAGCTATAGGCCGATCACGACATGGCATCCAGATCGCAAGAAATCCGACGCTGGGCGTCTGTAGCGTTATAATAAACAGGCTGAGTGGAAGTGTTCAGTGTAAGAGTTTATTTTCATGGTGCAAGCCCCCGATGAAAGTTGAAAGAAAGCGGAGGTACACGCACATCTATAGATGTCTGTATACGTCCCCTTTCGGGGGCCTATAGGCCACCGAAATGTTGCTACCTCATTAGATGTTGAAGTCCCCATACTTGCTGACTCGGAATTACTCTTCAGCGGCGTGCTCAAATACCCAGGCAAGCGCCTGAAATACGATAGTCCTCTGCAGCAAGGCGACGTCATACATGGCTGTCCGCAACAAGGCGCTATCAATTATCCTCACAGCAAATGTGTCCTTCGGCGGGCTGTGCTGTGGGCGGCGGTCTGCAGTGAAAACCAGTCTAGGGTTGCAGGACAGACAATGCCGTGGGCTGCAGAAGCCTTCTTTCAACATCCAGGCGTTTAGAGAATCCCTTAAAGCAATGTAAATCAGTCCGTCCAGATAGAAGGACGTGTGTGACATCGAGTGAAACGAAGCTGGCGTAAGATAAAGGGCACCTTTAGTAGTTGTGAGTTGTGTGGACGTCCCTCAAGGCTGAACTTAAGTGTATATATTTGCAAAGCATTCCGCTGCATGTGTTTTCATCAGTGAGATCTCGCACGTGCGTGACATCCCTTTTCGCAAATGCGAACACAACGTGAGCGTGCACGGTGACGACATCGGAGTACGCCTTGCTTTTAAGCGCGTAGCAATGCGCATAAATTAAACCTGTGCTGCCTCCGCTGCCTAGTACACGGTGGTTTCTTGCCGCATGAAAATCTAAACGGTCTTGTCATGAGTTATCACTGCGCAGACACACTTAAATGCAACAAAAACGTTCGTTCTGTAATGATGCTCTTGCCGCCGGCTAATGTCAAGCGGTCGCTCCGGCAGGCTGTTAAGTGATTAACTGCAGGCAGGTCCTAATGATCAAAATTTTGCTTGCGTAAAATTTACGACGCATGAAGGCGGCCTGCGAGAGAAGCACGGTAAGAACGCATGCAGAAAGCGTTGTAAGATATGTAAAAGTTATATTATAGTTCCCGCTCTCTCGAAGCAGTTGTTTTAAAAAGTTTTTTCGCTTGTCCTCAAACAACGCTTCTTGCTGACACCAAACAGTCGCGGCAAGTGGAAGTTGAACAGCGCGAAATACCGCTGTATGAAAAATGCCTTTCAGAACTTATGCTGGCGTGAAAAACAACATTTTCACTTTTACAAAACACGGGCCTGTCGTCCTTGTATTGGTATTCGCCTTTTCGAGATTGCGATAGTAGCAGTAAGCGTTGCACAACAAGAAACTTCCGGTCACTTCATTTATCATTCTCTAATACCGAAGCGGAAAGCATGTTTTTTTAAATTGCCTCAGAGTAAGAAAAGTCCCTTTTTACGTTTTCGGATAAAAGAAGGGCGCGTAGAATTCAAGAAAACATTTCCTAATATTGTGTATAGCTTAGAAGAATATTTATTGAAGATATTTGACTAAACACGCAGAAAAAAGTGTCGAAGGTCTGCGGGCTACTCGCCAAAGCTTTTCTTCCCCGCCACTACTTGTATATATGCTGCGTCGGTGGACAAAACCGGAAGCCTTCCAGGGTCTGTGTTTGTATACAGCGAAAAGGTAATGGTTCAGTACGTTAAAGAAATGCTTTTTTATTACAATATGGGGCACAAGGCTATATGCGCACATGAGAGTTTATATAGGCCACAGGCACTGTTTTGTCGTGTTGCACGTCGCGCCGCGAGCCGTATGCTGACCATGAAACACGGCGGCATTGTCTCCTCCAGCGAACTCTGACGTGGCGTATCGGACCTCGGCTGATCCACTGTGAGGACCGGAAACAGGGTTTCAAAAGAGGTAAGCTTGAAAAGCTCCTACTGTGGGACCACAAGTGATCGTTTCACGGCATAGGCTATGCGACGCATATGTCACTTTTCCACGCTTTACCTTCTGTCTGGCCTTAGAAGCAAGCCAGCGAAGGTGAATAAGCGGCGGAGCGGAAGCTCGCGGCAAAATGTGCACGCCGTACAGCCACTGACTGCACGCATGCTCGTTTTTCGTAGTTGCCGTAGGCCCCCCAAGCATGGTCGACTGCCTTCGGACTGTTCATCGCAGAAATGCGGCGCTGGTCTATTCGTTTGCTTACAGACACCGTTTTCACATTCTTTCTTTCATTCTCTTTCATTTTTCTCTTTCTCAGTAGGGTTCGAAACACACGTCGGAAACGCTACGGCTTGCCTCATTCTTCCTGTTTTGTGTCTTTTTCATAACTACGGCTGCTACTCACTGGACATAACCTCCACGTCGACGCCCGTCCCCCGCGTGCCAACTATACCGCGGCAGCATTCGTCATCTTTGCAGCTGTATTTGCTTTGTTAAGTGAGCTGGTTCTCTTTCTTGCTCTTGTTTGATGCGTTGCTATTCTTATCCGCGTTATGTCTACGTGGTTTCTCACATCTACGGCGCATTTATCGCGATATGTCCACGGCGAAATAATTTACATGTGTCTAAAGACGGCGTATTTCCGCTATTTCTCTCGTTCCTTTTTTCAATGTTTCTCGTGCGACGCCGTTGTATGTTTCTTTTTTGTGCGTGAAGGTCATAATATTTTTAGTTCGTCCCATGATTTACACAATTTAAGTTAGGCGTTTCCGCTAAGTTTTCACTGAGACTAGGGCCCCCTTGTGCCGCATGCACCTAGTCACGTTTCGTGTAGAAACTTAAGTATCATCGTAATTCTGTCACGTTCATTGCTTCGGTACTTAATGTTCGATGCTTGCACTGCATACGAAGTTGCGTTTGCTAAGTGCAATTTTTGATTGTGCGTACGTGTTTCATTATTAAGTTATGACAAATATTTCTTTTTTAGTAGAGGAACGACTGCTGCAAGTGTCTTGACCTTTTCGGTCTGATGAGATGTTGTTGAACAAGGAAAGTCACTGGAGTCAATGTTTCGACAAGAGAACATTCAACAAGGGGATCGACCGTTGTCAGAATGTTGGCATCCAGTGACATTTCCTTTGTGACAGCCTGTCATCACTAGAAGCCTCCATCTCCTTGTGAACGTATTTCTTGTTTTGATGTTTTCCGAGTGTTTTATTTAGATTTCTTGCGCATGGTTTACGACTTATTTGCAGAGCATGTCCGTGCAAGTTTCTCTTCATGTCTGCAGCATGCTGTCGTGTTGGTGTGTTCCGTATGGGACGCTTCGAAAAGGACAGCCTCGCTGAGGTTCCTAAGAACTTCATAATTGCTGAATTTATATCACCATTTATTTCACAACACCATTTACATCACAATAACACTAATAATTGCTGGAGTTTTACGCCTTAAAACCACGATATGATTATGAGAGAGGCCGTAGTGGAGGGCTGCGGAAGTTTTGACCATCTGGTGTTCTTTCACTTGCACCTAAATCTAAGTCCAAGGGCATTTCGCTTTACCATTTATTTGATCAAGGCTTCCATTAAACTTAACAAGGTGTGGGTTCGAGCTAGTTGGTACTCCATGATCAACACTTTTTGCGCAAAATTTTCTCAGACAACGGACGTGTCTGTTTCGTCCGTTGTCTGAGAAAATTTTGCGCAAAAAGTGTTCATCATTCCATTAAACGTCTCTATGAAAACGTCTCTGTGAAACCTCTTAAACGTCTTAAACGTCTCTGTGAAAAATAATTTCGTATTGTAGCGCATTTGGAGCAATTTATAAATATGTAAATAGTTTGCTTAACTAGCGCGCTTTACATATGGCCGTCTGAGAGTTAGTAGCTCCTCTAGACGCTCTGCATTTTTATTTTTTTACAAACAACGTAGCAGAAACACGTTTTAGTTATAGACTTCATCTTGAAAAAAAGAAAATAAAAAGTTGAAGTGGGTATTAGCGATAAAGCTGTTTTAAAGCTTCCAAAGGGCAATGCAGCACCCCGAAAATTACATATCGTCTTGCTCTTGATGCTTCTCTTTAATGTATTGCTTTACTTTTCTTCTTGTTATCATGCTTCCTTTTCTTCTTCTTTAAGATGACTTTTTTGATGCGCTGCGGAAAGGGGCGCTGTAGATATTATAATAATAATTGTTGGGGTTTTACGACCCAAAACCACGATATGATTATGAGAGACGCCGTAGTGGAAGGCTCCAAAAATTTTGACCATCTGGGGTTCTTTAACGTGCACCAAGATCTAAGCACACGGGCCTCTAGCATTTTGACTTCATGCAGATGCGGCCGCCGTGGTCAGGATTCGATCCCATGACCTTCGGGTCAATAGTCAAGCGCCATAGTCACAAGACCACCGCGGCGGGTGTGGTGCTGGGGATAAAGTGTCCCTGCAGAGACTTACGAGAGCTATGTGATAAAAGTGGCACGTCACATTTTATTAATATTCAAAGCACTACTAACAGGCTATTATAATAAAAACTGAAACCATAGCAATCATTCCATTTAAGAAGTAATTTACATACGGGTTATGTGCCCTTATTTAAACGGTTTAAATACAATGAGAAATTTCAGTGAAATTAGTGGCATTTAGTCATAAACGTCCCATAGAAAATATTTAAAGGAAAAGAGCAGACTCAGCCGTTCTTCGAGTATATCAACTCATTTATTGCGACAGAAATGATTTCCCCGTCTTTGCATTCACCAAGGTTACTTCTCACCAAGTCAAAATCCCCCGATCCCACATACACTGGGTGAGTATCAGTGCTTGCGAACAAACTTGAGCCACTCATTTCACCCTGCCACAGATGCATGAATTCAGTTTCTTCAGTTTCCGATGGTGAGAAAGAGTCCTGTTTCATTTCTACATAGTGTGAAGGATTAACAAGTGGTGTGGACGTGGCATGTGACAAATACGCCACCATTACGGCAACATCATTATTGGACGGATAGAGCGTATGCTGTTTCGAAGTCTCGTAAAGTGCCCCTCACTAGGTATGGTCGACAGTTGATCGCGGGGCCAGTTTTCATCAAAAAAGCAACCACACGAATGCACAGTTTGTGGCTTCGGCTCCCATCGGTGGCAAACTGTTTTTTTTTTTCCTAGTGAGATTTCAGTTTCCCCTATCTCATAATCATTACCTTTACATTTAAGCAACAACAAATAACCTCCCCAATGCATGCTTTCCTTGACTTCATTATCTATTACCTTCACGTGGTTGTATCTCGCCAGGTTTGGGCATATAGTAAACAAATAAGCGCGACGTGCTTGTTTGTAATGTGTATGCGAACATATGCATTCGTGATCGTGCCTGCAAAGTATAAAACGGAAGCGTGGCACGAAAAAAAGTCGCACGCACAAGTGCCCTGCCTAACGCGCACTGCATTTTACAAAGAATCTATGGACAAGGATGCTTGTCCTAAATTATTGTTTTTAAAAATTATGGGCCCGTATTTACAAAAACGCCTTACGCTAAGAATTTTCGTAAGAGAATATTTCAGCAAATCAGGATGCGGGAGATACCATTAGTGAAGCCGGCTGACCAATGGGAAAACGCACTTACCGAAGAGAAGTTTTGTGAATTCGGCCCTTGGAGTTTTACGAGCGAAAACCACAATCTGATTATGAGACCCGCCGTATTGCGAGAAACTACGGATTAACTTTATGACCACCCAGGCGCTTGTTCAACGTGCACCTAAGCATAGGTACAGACTGCAGCGTTTTTTGCATTTCGCCGCCATTACTTAAAGTGCGCTCGCTACGGCTGGGATTCCATCCCACCACCTTGTGCCTATAGCATCCGCTCACCATTGAACACCGTCAACTTTTGTTGCACTGACGTCGTTGCAAGTGTATCTGTAAATTGACTGGGTCCCTTACGCATTCGCTTAAGACGACTGGAAGGTTTGTATCCTCAGGCGTATGGTACATGGGGGATTGGCCAAGAAAACGTTTTGTAACCTTTCGATGAAAACTGCAGTGGTGCTTATTATTATATTAATAAAAAGAAATACATAAATAAAAATGTGAAATTACAGAGAGCGAAAAAGAGGGAAAAAAAGGAAATAACAGCTATTAAATAATGAAATTCTGAATTTTTGAGCAGACCAGACAGCTGTGTTTACCTGACCCGAATAACTTGGGATATATGGGTTACATTTTAACACGTTTTTTTTAAAATACTTCACAAGTATTTATTAGTGTCGAGACTTAAAGTGGGATACGTTTAGTGGCTTGAATAAAATTGCAAACCGCATCAAATACGTCCCTATGGCAATGTCTTAAAACGGAGGCATCGAAGTTTAGCACAGTTTCCGTAGTTAAACCTACTTTCGAAAACGGAATGACTAGAAGTCTTTTTCTAAGTAATGAATACCTACGACATGATAAAAAAATAATGTTCAATAGTTTCTATTTCTTCCCGGTATGGACAGAGGGGCGACATCGCCAGACCAGCTCTGCGTAAATATAAATTTAATGGGGGGGCACGGCAGCGAGAGCCAACTTCTTCTTCTTCTTCTTCTCAATCGATTGTATGCATCACTTTCAGTCGATTGTATTGATACTGCACTGACGTTAAGAGACCCCTGCTCTACGCAAGGCGCAGGTACCGTTATGCATATATGCGGCGGTCGTCCGCCTCCTATTTTTACTGTACTGGGAGCAAGTAGACATGTGAGCGAGAGGAACAGTGCTTGCCTTAGTGCTCTTTTCTGTTCCCCTCCATTACTGAAGAATCTGTGGAATGTATATGCATGAAGGAATCAGACAATGGAAACTACGTTTTATTATAGCAAGCTCGGCACTGCTCTACCCTGACGAAAGGTCATTTATATCTGGACAAATTACGTGGCCTGAAGCAAGAGGCTCTTAAATATTTCCTTTCCTTACCTCAAATTACCACATAACAAATTTCGAAACGCGTTAACATCTGCTATGCGCTACAGCCTGCAAAAACCCTTAGTAATTACGCCCTGCCAGAGCTTAACTTTCGTTTTGTTACATTGCCTAAATATAATACCTTTGCTTTGCATACATTGGCATTTCCCTGTTTCCACCACATTGCAAATTATAAACTGTTCGAGCCAGCGCCCGTGACCCCTGCTCGTGCACCTTCACTTTCGTTGTTTGCAATGCGCTTCGCACGCAAATGCCATCTATATTGTGCACCATCAACGCAGTTCGACCCTTGAAATATAGCTGTATATGCGCACATGTATTATATTGTACATGTTAACGCGCAAGTTAAACACCCGTAAGGCCGCCGCGGTCGGTGCTCGGCTGCTGACCCGAAAGTCGTGAGTTCGATCCCGGCCGCGGCGGCCGCATTTCGATGGAGGTGAAATGTTATAGGTCCGTGTACTGTGCGACGTCAGTGCACGTTAAAGGACCCCAGATGGTCGGAATTATCCTCAGCCCTCCACTACAGCGTCTCTCATAGGCCGAGTCGATTTAGAACGTTAAACCACCCAAACAAACTTAACGCCCTAAAGTTGCATGACAGCCGCAGTTGAGAAATCGCACAAGGACGAGACCAGCGATATAGGCAAGGAGGATCACAGTCTTAAATATTTTGACACTGAGAGCTCCCTCCGACCTGTGCGATCATCATGTCCACTGTAGCGGAGGTCATGTGGTAGGGCGTCCACCTCCACCGGTCACCTAAAGTAATATAATAATTGTTGGGGTTTTACGTCCTAAAGCCACGATATTATCGAAGCCGTAGCGAGGGGCTCCGGAAATTTCGACCACCTGGGATTCTTCAACGTGTACCTAAATATACGGGTGTTCGTTGCATTTCGCCCACATCTAAAGGGAGAAAGGTATACCTCGACCTGGTGCTCGGTGTTCTTATCTCAACAATGTGGTGTCTCCTTTCAATCTCTTACATTTCACTCCTCATCCCTCATCACGCCCTCCCCCCGAGCCACTACGCCAAACCTCAAACCACCATCATCAACATTACCCTCGATCTTTTCACACTGCATTGAACGCCGTGTTCTCTTCACTGCGCAGATGATCAAGATGATGATCACGGTGGTGACGGTCTTCATGCTCAGTTGGCTGCCCCTGAACACCTACATTTTGCTGTCGGATCTGGACCCGGGCGTGAACAACTACGAACACATCCGCTACGTCTACTTCGTCATCCACTGGCTGGCCATGAGCCACGCTTCGTACAACCCGCTCATCTACTGCTGGATGAATGCCAAGTTCCGCGAAGGCTTCTGCCAGCTGTTCCGGCGCTCGAAGCTCTGCTGGCCTGCGCGGCTGCGCCACCAGCGCCCGCTGCGCAAGGAGTCCGCCGCCGAGGTGGCCGCTCTGCGCCGCTGCAATACGTACACCACGTACGTGAGCGTGCGCGCCGTGCCGGGATCCAGCTATCGCTTCACCAAGGATGCCGCGCAAACAAACGGCAAGCCGAAGCGCTACGAGGACTCCAGGGTTTAATCGCCTCGCTCTCGAGAGCTCCGAGGGAACCACTGTGAAACCAATATTGCTGCTGTTTGGTCAGTATGGAATGTCTCGTGGCAGTTCCTGGTGCTGACACGTTCTCCGAAGGGTTCACTTCGCCGACTCTCTTTTTGGCAGCAGTGATTCGTGCCGTGATCCTCGTCAAGAAAACAAGCGCGTATAACTGCAGAAGCTAGGCGACACAGTGCTAACAGTGTGCAAGGTCGTGCGGTACCACTCTCGTGACTGTAAACGACACACGAACCTCTGTGCTTCAAACGGCTGATGGCGTGTCTCATTGGCTACGTGTTCCTGAAGATACGCGGAGCCAAAAGCAGTGGTCGAGGACTTTTGTTGATATGTGCCAAAGATCCGCAGTGACACTGTCAACATCCAGGTTGCGAGCGGCGAAAACATACGCCGCCACAGCTCGGTCATATCGGCACAAAATAAGCCGCGCACTCTGTTTCTCGCGCGGTCTTGTTGGCTTTGCCGTTGTTGTGGTTGAACATGAACAACGTTGTCAGCAGGACAAAAAGATAACCCATGGGTCAACATTAATATGTTCTTGTAACTTCTGTGCACGATTAGCCGCGAAATAATGTCGCTAATTCGCCACTGATGTAATACGAGTTCATTGGAAAAGTATTGCACAGATATTCAACGTGGATCGCGAGGACATGTCGTAGGGCATCAGCGTGGCCTAGCGGTACTGGTAAGTTTTGTGCACGTCCGTTTGTGGTCGAAGAATTTCCTTCATTTAGGCATGCAGGCTTCTAGGAGACTAAAGAAAAAATAAATAAATTCTGAAGTTTCATGTGCCAAACCACGATATCATTATTAGGCGCGCTGTAGGGGAAGATTCCGGATTACTTTAGTGTACTTGAGGTTCCTTGAAGTGCACCCCAATCTATGTACGCGCATGATTGCTTCTTCATTCCCACCGCTATCGAAATGCAGGAGCCAGTAATCGACACCGTGATCTCGTGCTTCGCTGTGTAATGTCGCAGCCGCTAAGCCACCTCGGTGGATACTTCTGCTCAGACGGCTGATAACTCCATACACTGATGAACGTGATAGCACAGCAAATGATGTGCTTTTATACGAACACATGCGTTCATGCTCGGAAGAGAATCAGATTTCGTGTGCTATTCTTTGCTTGATTCTACTTTAATACGTTAAAAAAGCAGAGATCGAGACAGCCAGAAAGCAGTATATAAAAGAGCGATTAATATTAGCAAGTTTATTCACGCGATTCTATTTGTGTTGTTAGGCGCAGTCAGAACGCAATTTAGAAAGTAACGGCAAATTCTCGTAACTGACAGAAGTAAAGTATTACACAGCATTGGACCTTTCGGAACTTTCTTACAGAAAAAAAAAAAAAGAAGAAAGTGAAGACCGTCTAATACGATTATGCATTTCCCGATACCCCTTTTAGGTAATAACACCTTTCTAAAATGCATAAACTTCGTATGTAGATCGCGTGATATAACGGTGATGTATCGCGCAATATTGGGACCACGTTCCGCGACGTGCATAAATTTACGCCCCGCCACGGTGGTCTAGTGGTTATGGCGCTCGACTGCTGACCCGAAGGTCGCGGGATCGAATCCCGGCCGCAGCGGCTGCATTTTCGATGGAGGCGAAAATGTTTGAGGCCCGTGTGCTTAGATTTAGGTGCACGTTAAAGAACCCCAGGTGGTCAAAATTTCCGGAGCCCTCCACTACGGCGTCTCTCATAATCATATCGTGGTTTTGGGACGTTAAACCCCAGATATTATTATTATTATTAGTGCATAAATTTACATGAATTGAGTTCCTTACATGACTTGTTCTCTAAGCGCTGCGCTCGAAGCACGACGACAGCGAGCGATGCATGAAAATACAGGGTAGACCTCGAGCATAGGCTATGTCTCAAGGTTCCAGAGGTCACACTTCATCTCAGCTACGACTAGCAGTTCACCACAGATACAAGTTACGCTGCGCTGTGCCATTGCGGAGCACTGCGATGGACTAAACGCGGAGGACGAGCTCGTGACTTCGCTCGTGTACACTGTCGTGGCCATATTTTTGCATAAATCGAGAATAGTTTATTGGCCTGAAGGCAGATTAAAATGTTGGGACCCCCGACATACACCGTGAAGCCGTTCGCCGCAAGCCCCGCACCAAGTGTGGTCCTCTCAGGAAAGCGACAGTTTGTCTGCACACGAAGAGATGCTTGCTGAATCTGGACGCAACGCATGACTGCGCATGTATTACGTGTGCGATGTCAACGATGTGGTCGCCGTACGCACATGAACAAGGGGCCCTGAGTGTTTACTGGTATAGGCGCACACTGAGTGGCGCGCTCTTTTTGGGTCCCGATGGGAAGTCGCTTAGAGCAAGGCTAACTGTCGAAATATGTTGAATGTGGCAAAAACAGAGATGTTCGCCAGTAGAAATCCTGTGCCTGAGCTATCACCTCCTCGCATACCGCTACTCACCATGATATTACCTTTACGATCCATTCTTGATTTGCCCTGTAATACCTAACGTATATGCTCCGTTGCCTTCGATACCTCAAAACGCTGATTTGAGTGACCCGAACGTTAAAAAATAGTTCATTAAACAGATCACTAATTAATGAAAATTAATATGGTAATTACCTCATAGGTGGAAAAATTTCATATTTATGCTTTCTTGGGATTGTCCTTCATACGGTCAGAAAAAGGGGTGGGCGAGTTCTGATTTTCCTACATGCGAAACTGTGTTTGGGCATTACATGGTTATAACGAACCGTCCTGATGCATACGAACAGTTTGTAAAAAGCGCTAGTCAGGGGCGTAGCCAAGGGGGGGGGGGGGGGTTGGGGGGGGTTCAAACCCCCCCCCCCGAAATTTTTCACTTTTGCTTGCGTATATATACGCGTACACATACAAACGCACGCACGAACATACAGAAAGTATGGTTGAACCCCCCCCGAAAAAAATTTCTGGCTACGCCCCTGGCGCTAGTCAATCTTGAATATAATCGAGGTGCTAGCAAATGCAGTAGACTGCTCAAACTTCAAAGATAGATGCCCTTACAAATTAAAAGCTATGCGAATCCATCAACTCGAATAAACGAAACTGTTCGTATGCAAGAGGGGAATCGGTGATCTAAGTAACTATTTGTATAAGGCCAGCCACGATAGCGAATTAGTCATTATCGAAGTCTACCGACGAGTGAGCTCGACCCGTCTAAGTGTAAGTTCCAAACAGCTGTTTCATGGAAAAGAACTTTGAACTTGGCTCTGGTGTCAACATGAAATCTTTATCGGGGAATGGCGCTCCAAAATTTGTAGCAGAGGCACTCACGTGGCCCCTGTGAACTCGGGGAGCATCCGTGCGCCGCCATGCCACGTGTGAGATGGGGCGATGTACATTGTTCTCCCGTTGTGATGTCTGCGTGCTAGTGTGTCTAGAAGTCCTCCTGCCCCGCATTTTCGAATCTTGTCGTGCAAGAGGGAATGATACCCACATTGTTGCTGTGCAACGCCCCTCCATTCTTTTATGACGCGAAATACTACCGTCACGCTAAATGCCGAATATCTATAGGAATGTCGGCAACCATGGTATACTTTGCTGTCCGTCGCGACTTCCCGAGCCCGTCGGGCATTTTTAAGGTGTATATAAAAAGCAGGGTCTCAATTTTTAAGTGAAAAAGGGGGAGGGGGGGCTGAGAACGTGAACGTATAGCTCTTGAAAACCCGTGTGATAAAATATATAGTATTTACATGGTAAGTTTGTACACCATTAACCTCGTAACTTTACTACGCTCTGATAATAAATCTCTTTTTTTTTTCGCATAATATATAATGTAACAAGCATTGAATGTCGCTTAATTCTTCGTTTCTTACTGCTCCGTAACCGTGTTCTTCCAAGCGATTTTCTTATTAAGTTCTAAAGCTCGTTATGCATCTTCAGCTGTTCCCATTTTCTTGATTTCGGAAGCATTCTGTGTAGCTGTGCAATGGTTTTAGTTGTCGTGGATATTTCGTAAGCCTATCGAATGTGTGCTCGCTTGCTCAATATTTAAGCGCATAACACGCACACACGCACACACACACACTCGCTCTAACAAAAACATGCAAAATGCTCATGGTCATGTGTCGATTATGTCCCAACTATTGTTCCTCCTCCCTCGCATGCATGTAAGATAACCTCGTGCGTGTCAAGGGTGTTGAATGTTGTTGTTGTGCACAATTAAAGACTTTCCAATGTTTGGTCGAGTTATTACTACGCATACTCCAGCCTTACATAGTCTGGATCCACAATATGCGGCCCGCTCGTTTACTGCGCAGTTAGTACGAAATAACAGCGCCTCAGCACTCTATAGCATCGCTTGAAATTGAAGAGCGAGTGGAACTCCTATTATAAGGAGGGCAGCTGCGGCCGTAAGCTATATAAGTGGGCCGCATATTTTTGATAAAGGAGGTGCATATGTTACAGGCAAAATATGTACAAGCTTTAGAGCGAAAGCTCTACGACATGTCTCGCAAGGTTATTCATCGCGTCGCACTGACCTTGAGCCGCCGGAGCGCAACGCAAAGCGTGTCCGAGCGGCCTTCGCAAACGACAAGCCGCAAGTTTCTCGGCCAACGCCATCGCTTGCCATTCCCTCCGCTCCCTTCGCTTCCCTAGCTGCTGTAGCGCGCACGCGGCAGCTTCTCCCTCTCTCTCTCTCATTTTTTCAAGCGAAGCTTTTATTGACTGACCTGGGAAGCAGGTGTTTAAAAAAAACCTCACCCATAACTGGCGCGCACAAAAGAATATAATAAAACAAAATAAATTTTCTTTCCGGGGCTGAGGTTTGAACCAGGGTCCCCCCGAGGTCAAAGCGAATAGCGAGTGCCTTGACCACTAGGACACGCGCAAGTACTTGCCCAGTGTGAACTGAACTGAAGCATAGGAATGCGTTCTACCGAGGATGCAAAAGCAAGTGGGAAGCAGTATACACTCGCTATGGACGGTTCATTGAAATATATAGCGTTGGCGGACTAAAAGTGATCTGCTGGACAACGCGTAAGGTCGATATCAGGAATTGCATATTTCAGAATAATTCTGACTTTGAGAAGGTTGAATTCCTGACCCGCGCTTCCATATACAGCTAGGGTGTCCCAGCTATCTTTAGCCAAGGGTGTATTAGACGCAGGCGAGTGAAATCACTTGCAAATTACTGACAATCACCTTGCGCACTACAGACAATTTTTGTTTGGTAATTAACCAATTTGTTATTTAGGATTATTTAATTAAATTGCTAAATATTCACTGTAGGCAAGAAATGCGTCTTGCAAAGTTCGAGAGCGTCTTCAGAAGCCCCAATTCCATTATTTGCGATAAAGAAACTCTCACGTATACCATTTTTTCCAAGCTGCAAAGAAAGCCCGCGAAATACAAAAAGAACCACGTGACTAGCGCATTCGCCCGCCGCGAGAATGCTGCCCTCAGCCATGTTTTGAGCGAACGAAATCAGCTGCGGCCGCGACTCGGCGGCTCCGTTGCGGCGCTAGGCCGATAAGTTGACGGTGGCTTCTTGGCCCGCGCTCGCCAGAACTTGCACCGTCACGCGCGCCAACTGGCTGACGCGGACCAAAAAAACCACCGTCGACTTATCGGCCTATCGCTGCAACGGAGCTGGCGAGTCGCGGCCGCAGCTGATTTTGTTCGCTCGAACCACGGCTGAGGGCAGCATTCTCGAGGCGTGCGAACGCGCTAGTCACGTGGTTCTTTTTTGTATTTCGCGGGCTTTCTTTGCAGCTTGGAAAAAATGGTATACGTGAGACTTTCTTTATCGCAAATAATAGAATTCGGGCTTCTGAAGACGCTCTCGAACTTTGCAAGACGCATTTCTTGCCTACAGTCAATATTGAGCAATTTAATTAAATAATCATAATTAACAAATTGCTTAATTACCAAACAAAAAAATTTCTGTAGTGCGCAAGGTGACTGTCATTAATTTGCAAGTGATTTCACTCGCCTGCCACTAATATTGTATTTTTTAACCCTTGGCTAAAGGTAGCTGGGACACCCGGTATATATATATATGAAGGAGATATGACTTCAAAGGGCTAGTTTTTCTTTAGACACAATATTAATGAGGACTAACAGACACTAATGCCAAGGGAAATGTGGGAAGTAGTGGCCAAGTACTACACCAGGGTGGCCAATCCTGCCCTGGTGAAGGAGTGCGTTGCTGGCTGTGGTCGCCAGTGAGGCTGCACACTAGGCCATTTTTTTTTTTTACACAATTCCATCATCACGCGGATTTTTTTAAAAATCCGGTTGGGAATTGTCTGGCACCGGGATTCGAACCACGGACCTCTTGCATGCGAGGCTGATGCTCTACCACTACGCCATCGCTGCCAATAATCCCCCGCCAAGTCTGCCAAGTCAGCCAGCTGCCAGCTCGTAAAAAAGATCACGTGCTATACGTGATGCCAAAAGGCAGAAAAAGTGTTCCACACTCGCCGCCATGGCTGCGATCGGAGCTGACTAACACTCCTATGTTTAAATGCACATATAAACCCTATAAAGTGGACGGGGGGGTGATGACCGCCGCCGTAGATCAGTGTTAGAGCATCGGACGCGTTATGCGAAGGTCGCAGGCTCGGTCGCTGCCGGCGGTAAATTATCTTTTCGTCCACTTTTACTTTCTTCACATTTATATCCCAATTATTACAAATAACACCCCCTATACTTTCCTTGGCATTATTGTCTGTTAGTTCTTCATATATATATATATATATATATATATATATATATATATATATATATATATATATATATATATATATATATTACTACAAATAACGTCCCCTATACTTTCCATGGCATTATTGTCTGTTAGTTCTCATTAATATTGTGTCTAACAAAAAAACGAGCCCTTAACAGTCTTCTTCTTCCCTTTATATATATATATATATATATATATATATATATATATATATATATATATATATATATATATATATATATATATATCTTATTTTTCGATCCAGGTAAATAGGAGCACGCTCTTGGTCAGGGGCGTAGCCAGGGGGGGGGGGGGGGTTGGGGGGGGTTCAAACCCCCCGAAATTTTTCTAGTTTGTTTGCGTATATATACACGCACACATACAAACGCACGCACGAACATACATAAAGTATGTTTGAACCCCCCCCCCCGAAAAAAATTTCTGGCTACGCCTCTGCTCTTGGTTCTCGGCCTGCAGCTCGGACGCTACAGCCGCAGCTGCTGCTTTCGTCCGTGCGTCTCTCCCTCCAAATCACGCCACGTGATCCGCTGCGGAGAGGCGTCGCAGCTGTGCTCGCTCGGCGCCTCATCGCTGCGGTACCACGTGACTTAAGCGAAGATTTAACTGGTTTCACGACTGCTCCGCCAGCGCTTCTATTCTATGGCCTGCCAAACAAACCAACTTCTCGGTCATAGGGAGATTAATCCCGAAGGTTCCTCCGAAGCAAAGGTTCTGAAAGTAATTTTTCTTTTCGCAATAATAAAATAGATGCCGTAAGGAACGTCACATGACGGTAAACCATATGTCGTTGGTGTCATTCAGTTGCGGTTAACCGCTTTTTTTTTTTTCAATATTTGGCTATAGTTCTGAGAAAAACGCTATACAGATGTCGAACCTCATTATAACGAACGCTGATATAGCGAATTCTCGTTTATAGCGAACTGAATACGAACGTGCTTCATTTAACCCTTTGTAGGTTTGCCAATATTTTTGACATGATGATGTAAAAACCGGCTTTGGTATATTGATATAAACTACAAAGCAATAATGTAAAACAAATTTCATCAAAATCAAGCCAGTAGTTTACTGAAAAAAAAAAGTGGGGCATATATGTCCCACTGACTCATAAGAGAGTTTTCAAAAAGTGGGAAAACATTGTGTCACTGTCTCATGAAGGCACCATATCGCGATTTCATCAACGGGTATTTGGGATAGAAACAGGCGAAGCAAGTGGCACAGGGTATCACTTCTCAAATTGTGCTAAGGAAATTTGTGCGAACCTCATTTCCAGCAGTAGAATACCACCTGCACCTGCGCCTCTTGTGAGCCTTCATAGCGCCGTAGTCTGTTCCTCTAAAGCTTACTTCACCGCCTGCACCAACCATTTTTTTATATGCGAGGCATTTCTTAGCGAACCTTTGGCATTTTGAGCGCTTCCGTCCGTCCGTCCGTCCGTCCGTCCGTCCATCCATCCCTCCGCCCGCCTACGTCTGGATGCTCTCACGATCGCCTCCTTAACTTGGTGTAGACCAAAATTGGCCTGGCTCCAGACACGTGTGGCACATACCCATTTACCACGAGCCGCGGTGTACGGGTATGCGCCACAGGTGATAGACAGTTTATATCTACCTAGGGACGGCGAGAACAGACATTGGTAATTTAAATGCGAGAGCGTTAAGAAGAACGGACATCGGCAACGTTGACTCGACAAATGGAAAGAATAAAAATTAGGATCCCAGCAGAGATCGAACCCAAGCATTCTGCATAGCAATCCGGTATTGCACCACAGAGCCACGCCAGCTCTATGAACTAGTTTGGAAAAGAAAAACAGCCTATGCAGGCGTATTGTCGGTGCAACGTCAACTGTGGTTGTGGTGCTGGCTATCTAATTTTACAAGAAATAAATAAACACTAGATATGTATTCCAACAATACAGGCGTCATCTCAGATTAACGTCAGTGGTTCCAGTGTTGGCTCCGCTTTTATAGCAGTCTAATAAACATTACATTGGTATTCCTATGATTCAGCAAGCTTGCTCGACCCCAGAGGAATACATTAACGAAAGTTACGTATGATATTCACATGATTGCACCATAGAGTGCACTTGGTTTCGATAATACTGGCGTACGTACTCTAACGTGAGGGCTGACGTTACGTCGCACTATGTTACCCAATAAACGACAGTGTTTTCGGCGTGACTGGTAAGCCCACGATGTGCGCAGGGCTACTACACTTAGAAAAACACGTCGATCCACCTCGTAACGCTTGGCTCAAAGCCATAAAATACAGAACTGAACTGCTAGTTGCCTGCTTCGCATGAAACCGATTCCCACAACGCGTGGGATCTGCTGAATTTTTGTCCATTTGTCTGTCGAAATTTTCGAGTACGGCTGTTGTCCCTGAATATATGCCTACTTTTCAACGGTTACATGATATCAAGAAAAATATTTTCACGCACGAATATCTGCAATTACGCTGAGGGATGAGCGTGGCATTTTTGCAGGGGATTGTGCTTCGATGCCTTTATCGGTCAAGTTATTGCGCAAATTTACAAAAACACGTGATGACTGGAAGCTAAAATCGCCTCTCTGAAAAAACCAGAAAAAGAGGAAATTATCCGGCATTTAGATTGGTAGGTTCTTTCTGTCTGAAGAAAATTCAGAACGTATCATAAAAAAATTTGTCGAAATTCAGCGCCATTTTAACACTACTTCCGCCCTTTGAAATCGTGGTAAAAGAATTTTGCTCGGGATTACGAAGACTAGGGTAAGATATGAGTGACTTATCGTTGCGGTAAATGCAACGGGTGATGTGGGAGAAAATTTTTCCTGCAGACGGAAAAGTGGGACGTATGTGTCCTGCCGTCGCACAAAGGCTTAATTAAGTGACGTTTATTCTTTGTACAACGAACACGATAACGCGAGAGCCCCCACGGTATCGGTTGTAACGGAGTATTTGATTAGTGCAATGCTCAGAACTCTAAAGGTACCATAAGAAGCAAAATGAATATTGAAAGACAGTTCAGAACCACATTCTTTTAACAATGCAGTTGTGAACATCCTCCTTCAAATAAGTCTGAACAGAGACCTGTTTTGTCAAACGAACTTCGTTCTGTTGCAATTGCACCTTCTCATGTTATGGTCTATTTAGTTTGAAATGCCACAAGGAGACAGGTAAGGATTACCTCGTTTATAGTGTTTTGATGCTTAGAATAATGTGCTTTTGTACACAGGAATCCTGCGCGAGCCAGACTGCAGATTTGTTGAGACGATTTTTATCTATATTGTTGCAACGAATATCGGATATAACGAACTAATTTACGGTCCCGATTCTACTTCGTTATAACGAGGTTCTACTGTGTCACACTGGAGTTACCGCTTCAACCCCCCCCCCCTTTTTTTAGATTTCTTTCTGCCCATGCATGGCTAATTTAGGATCAGGTTGTCCAATGTTTTCACTCAAATACCTCACTTTTTTATATGACTGATACTTTAAAAATAACGCCAACCGGTTCGTGGCACATCTCCTGTAGAAAGTTTTCCATTAAAAAAAAAGAAAAACAAAGGGATCATTGTCACCGCACACTGCTGCAATAGAGACCACACACACCTCTTATTTTTAATACCTTTATTATCCCGCCTTTCCATCCAGTATTTTTTTCTTGATTGCAACTAATCAACCATACACAATGACAAACGTGCATACCCAAGAATATTCAAGATATATCTTAATTTAGTAAGCGTACAGGGGGAAAAAAATGTGACCTGGCTTTCAGTCGAACAGCCATCAAGGCACCTCTGGGGCATCACAGATAACGAGGATAAATAGGTATTGTATTCTCAGTAAAGATACTGAGCTGCAAAATGAAAAAAAAAAAGGAACAAGGAAGCTGCAGTGGTCAACATACAGTTTGTCACTTGAAGTTAGTGTTCCAACAAAAAAGAAGCTCAGCCAGACATCACCCTGCAGTACTAACCACTGTCATATCTTGTTTTGATTTTTGATCACAACCAATATGTCCTGCAACAAAGTGCTCATCATGCGGAAATTCCACATTAAACACAGCATGCACATTGTATATATCATATTATAAGCACCAATGCCGTATACACGAAGCAACTCATGCACAGTTAAGTTTACACATGAATAAAAGCTACACACAGGTGAGAGCACGTTGCAACACAGCAAGTTCTCGTCAGAACAAAAACCCTCACGCACACAATGCTCCTTTTTACTCTACAATTTCCTGAGTGACACTTGACACTTAACTGTAACTTGTGCGAAACATTTCACCCAAGGTAAATTCACCCATGGGAAAAATTATTAATGCAAGTTACCCTTGTAAAAAAAAAGTGTCATGCTATCAATTCAGGTTTGCAGAAAATCCGAAAAATATAAAAAATGTGTTTTTATAGATATAATTTTTACATAATGTTTTTACATGTAAACAGGACATCTGGATCACATAATGTGGCCTTGCTGTTCTAAGCTAAGTTGCAACCCAATAACTAGTTCTGTAAGCGTCATTCTAATGAACAATTACAGCTTGCCATCCAAGATGTACACTGCCACAATAAATGAAAAAAGTTCAGTAGATTAATTCTAATGCATACAACTCCAGGCCCACATAATATGAAGTGATAGCCAGAATGAACACAATGTGTAAAAAACAAACAAATAAATTACGTCATTTAGCAGTCAGAAAACACACTTCCACAAGCTACAGCTACCAGCATCTTCAGAAAACTGTCAAGCGACATGTACATACAGTGGCTCACATACAGGGTGGTTACGTTCAGTATTCAAGAGCTAGTTGCATGTACATTAACTTCATTGATTTGAAAACAAAATGTGATCCTTGAGAGGTTTGTCGTAACATACTGAGAGGGAAAAAAAAGTGCAATTGATAAGTTGTACATTAGAGGGTTTTGGCAACACCTCTTTCTGCCCCTTCCTGAATTTCAGACCTTCATAATCTTTTTTTTACTATGAGTGAAAAAATAAAGACTATGAAGGTCTTTATTCTAGGCACTATCAGTGAACTTGTTTAAATTGGCAACAGGAGCATCTTTATTCATTTTGTGAAACATCGGAAGACTGGACTTTAGATATCAAAGCAAAAGATTTAGACGTGCCGATTCTATTGATTATTTTGACAACTCAGAGTTCTTTGATCTGCACCGTAAACAGCTCCAATAATAAAGGTGTTCCAGAGCCTCTACAAGCACATTCTTCACACTACAATGCCATAAGATAAATCATTTTTCTGGGTCATGCCAAGTAAACCCAGATTTTGCAATGAATTTCTACTCACACATAGCTGTGGTTTCCTAGTAACATATCCACTGGATACCCACAAAGGCACTATTGCATCCATGCATTATTTCTTGAGGAGAAAATTTTAGCTAGATGGTTCACTGCACATATTCAAAAAAGAAATAAATAAAACAACTTCTGTGGTATGCTTTTGCTTAGCAACAATCATCCTTCCTACAAATACACAATCTCCCATTTATTTCACTCTAGCAGAAGACTACTACTACCGCTACTCTCTCTCAATAACACTATGCTGTTACATTTATTACTCGCAGGAAGGCACTGTACCTACAATATCATTCCCAAAAGAGTGTACATTCGTTGCGCTGGCATAAAAGTACTGTAAACAACATGGGCACCATGAAAGCAAGAATTTTCGTAGAGTGAATGCCCAGTGTGAAATCGAAAAATAGATTGCGCACTTGTAAGAGCAACAAGCACATTGAGCTCAAGGATGTTTCATGGCTGGGCCATTTTAATGCCTTTTCAGGACTCTCATAGTATCCAACCTCCTGACAGTACATTATAAAAGGTGAAATATTTATGTATTTTCACAACCTTATTATAAAAGCTAGTATTTATTACTTAAAGTGTTGTTTCCTTAACATCAAGCACTATGATGTAAGAACACTTATACCAATATCAAGACCATGCAGAATCCCAGAAAAGGTGGCAAAGAAAAAAAATTATGAGCATTAAGGGTGTAAAGAAAACAATAATAATACCAACCCATCAACACTTCAGGAAAAGTGTCCACGGTAAGTAAGTGTAACATCCCCCAAAATAACATGAAAAGTGCCTCCATGCCTTGGCATATAATAAGGACCGATTTCCATGTGTAAATCTTTAAAAAATCACAAAGCTTTTTTAACAAGTGCATATCATCCTTATTTCTACACTTTAGGAATGAAATCAGAGACCCCTCATTTAAAAGAAAACAGAGCGTTCAAATACATGTGCAAATGCACCTTTGCAGCAAGTTTGATCTCATTTTGCACTTTCTACAAAAACAGTGGTGCTACTGCATGAAGTACAAAAACATTGGCATTACTGAAAGTGGCACTGCTGCATGAAAATTTTCTATATAAGGCAGGCATCAAATGGTATCAGTAAGGTTCCACAAACATAGAAACAGACATGTAATTCCAACAATAAAAAAAGAGCAAATCTGATAGAAGACTGTAACTGTAACATGCTTCTTCACAGATTGTAAAGTCCATAAATAAAAATTGAACACTACAACATGTAAACAAATTCATCATGGTACATAACAGTCCACAACAAATTTTATAGTTCATTGTCACTTCACAGTGTATGATAGGTACATACAACACCTTATGTAAAAGTTACACTTTGAAAGTTATACACATTATACAAAGAAATTTCTGAATGAACACACAAAAACATGCCATTACTAGAATAAAGTAATGATTAAATGTATCAGTACATTGCAGTTACTCTAAAATGGCTTCCAACATGCCTATTGTAGCCTAAAGTCTAAAAAATATAAAACCAGTCATTAAATGCGCCAAACAAGAAACATATCCGACTATCAAGACATAAAATAAGTCTAAGGTATGTTTTTCAGAATTCCTGTGCAAATGAATTCTTTACACACGTGCACTGCCATGCACTGTAAAGTGTTACATCAAGAGTAAAAATAAAGTCTGGTGCAAAAACTCACCAACTATAAAACAAACATTGTAAACGGTAAGTATCCATATGAGCACCATCCACCCACAAGTTATTGCATATAAAACATAAGGTCTGGAGCCTTGCAACTTGAATTCCCGAAGAAGTTTGCTATTTACATGAGAACACTTGAATGAGTGAAGAATCGCTTTGCCCACGACACTCCTCAGTGTGCTGAATGCAATGTTCAAGCACAGTTAAGTATAATTTGGCTCAATACATATGTAATTGCCAGGGCAGCTAATGGCAGAATGATATGTTAAAGCAACTCGCTTTAAAATGGCTAAAGACATAAGAGAGCTGTCTGACTTCCCATAAAGAAGGAAAAAAAAAGAAAATTATGTAACTACAAGTACAAAAGAATCTCATAGTGCTGTTTGTTAAAGGGGTACTGACACGAAAATTTTCAGTTGTTTTTTCGCGTCAAATGAAAGGCCAGACTCTCAAGAGCCTAGAAAAGGTAGTGCTAAGCGCGAGTACACCTTAAAAAAGTAATTAAAACATGTTTTTAAAAGTTAGTTTCGGTTCATATACTGTACCCTGACGTCACAACGCGGTATGAGCTTCTCGTGACGTGCTCGCACAATATATGGTGACGTTTCCACGGCCGCTCCACACCGTGGCTCCGTTGATGACGCACAAGCGACCATTTTGAAGGTTTTGGTGACGCACAAGCGGCCATCTTGGAAGTTTTGGTACCCGACGTCACGACAACTAGCCAGACTGCTGCGTGAAGTCACCAGAATTAGTACTGTAGCCTGACGTCAAGCTAGTGTCGATGTAGGTAGGTGCGCCATGGAAAAAACGACTTTAATATCAAAATAAAATATCTTATCAGCATTTGCTGAGCTTCATACTTGCTCAGAGCCGTCTCTGCATACAGGCGATTTGTATGGCCGAGTAAACTCGCCTCCGAAAAAAGGTGTCAGTACCCCTTTAAGGCTTACTGGCATCAGGCACATATTATGCATCATCTTTGCACGCAATCCCACCCAATCAACAGCGTCAAGATATCAGCCAGCTATCTGTGAAACATCCGCTTTAGAAACAGTGCTCCCTGGGCCTGAATTTCCAGAATGTAGTTCTTTTTTTGCTCCCAGTAAAACCATAAAAAGTATGAGAGCTTTTCTATTCCTGTTGAACATTACCTCAAGAAACCACCAACATATCCACAAGGTAACTAATCTTACATCCCTGTTAGACAGATGAATTTACAGTGGCTCTGAGCAAGTGCCTCTTGTTAGACTTGACTGAAAGCAATCACAAGAGAAACTCTAGCAACACCTGAAGCAAAGTGCACTCATTGGTAAGTGGATTTGGCAAGCTGACTTCCCTTCGTCAGGGTACAAGTGGACGTCTTCAACAAAAGCAGTTGTAAGTGTAAAAAAAAAAAACAGAAAACAAAGTTAGGTACTTTTCACAGGTACTATCTGAACTGCACCTGTTTCATGTCACAAAAAACCCAGTGTACCACTACTGCTCAATTTCAGCATCCACTGCTACTCCAACTTCCCCTGCATATATTACAACAAATCACTGTGGCACTTAAGGAGATTATGTTGGTTCTTCATGCTGCCGTTCAAGCAGTTTCTGTAAATGCCATTCGAAATGTTTTCTATAATAAAAAAGCTACACTAATTACCTTGTTAATTACCTTGTTAACTAATTAACCATTCCCAATTACTACCAATTACTTTATATGGTTTGCTTAGAAACCAATCATTGCCAAACTACACTTTGTTTTACTGTGTAGCACTGAGTCACCAAAGTGGCACTCACTGGAAGCACAGTGCACTTGCTCAGTGTGATACACTAAATTTCTCAGTCTGATGAGGTTCTTGTAACATTTCAAAACTTCAGCTTAAAAGAAAACAATAAAATCATACACAATAAAGAATCCCGTTCAGTAACCTTTCAGGAACAGGAAGGTAACAGATCACATACACAAACAGAAATCAAGGACGGTGAATGATGAAGCTCCATGAGTCCCTCCACTTCAGGTCCAGGACATCCTGTGCTGACAGGGCAGTTGTACCATATGAAAACACAGAGAATCTCCAGAAGACATAGATGACACCCAGCAGCCAGACAATAACAGAAGCATAGAACCCAAGCTGTATCCACTTCTTCTTGATGACATGGCTTCATGGGATACAGAAAGCAGAAGATTAGACACTGTCAGCCAAATGCACAAAACAGAAACAGAAAGAAAAATGCTGATTTGGTGCAGCAATAAGCACTTTTGGCATCTCCAACCTACAGCTATATACCACATGGCCTCAACATTCACTGAAAGAGTCAGTAAATATAGCAGAGCCACATTTATGTGTATCAATATGGCACTCCAGATAAAAACTACTAGGCCAATTTCATTAATTTTTAATGGAGTGCCTTTGGCAGTGTGCATATTGCATAATAAAACATGTTGCTCGGCTAGTTGGTTCATACTGTGCAAAAGGTAATAGCGCAATGCAAGGTGAAGAAACAAGAGGTACAGGAAAGTGTGTCAACTTGCAACAAGATCTATCAGAAGAAAGGTTCCTTTTTATACAGTGCTACCAGGTGTGCAGTATATATTCATCACACACTTTTGAAAGGAATATAAATTGGTGTCATCCTTAAACCAGCAAATGGACGGTGGATTGCATCAGCTACATCGTGGCTATGACCGCAAGGTCCACCTCCATGATGGTGATAGTGCATTTTGGGTTTTGGTTTCTGCTTTACTAGTGAGGCAGCTTTTGTGCTTTCTTGGCACAGCTTTGGTACAATTTTTTTTGCTTAAATGCTATTTTAAAGCAAAGGAGCACTCTAAGCACACCTTGGTGCAACCCGCACAGCTGCACCACTATTATGCATGAAATAAAACCATTTTCATGCACCACAGGCTCTGCTCACTTACCAGAAGACATAGTCAAGGTGCTCCAGCACAACAACAATGACAAGGATCTTGTACAGCAGTGCGGGCAGGTAGTGGTGCAAAAACAATGTCCGGTCAGCGAAGAAATATGGCACCAAGTGCATGGCATAACCGACAACACACAGCTCTCCTCCAAACCTGAACTTTTCAAATGTATCTGCACAAATCAATATCCACGCACACACATTAAAGGATGCCCTGCAACACTTTGTCATAAACACTTGAGCTGAACCTAATTTCTTTAAACAGATATATTTATTTACTCATTATTTCACTGCCAGTTAGCCTGAGGATATACTCTTTTTTTCATGCCAAAGAAAAGCTGCCTGTAAAAGCTGCTTTCACCTACAATAATGCAATTTTCTTTGTCAAAGATCAAATTTGAGCACCTAGGTGACAAAATGTTGAAATGTAGGAAAGGGACAAATGGTGATATCGTCATACATCCCAAATGATTTCTAGTAACTCATGCACAGTAGGTACCTTCAGGAATGTCACAGACCAGCCGCTGCCGTCTCAGAAGATAAAAGCAGAAGATGAGCAAATAAAGGAAGAGGCAGACGGTGGCAGTGTACCAAGTAACCACATTCCCAATCAAGTGAATCTGGGCCTGAAAAAAGCAATAGTAAACACGAGAGAGCAGAGAATAATTGCACCACAGAACATAAAGTTCCCAAGAAGTGCAAGAGCAAAACAGAGCGTTACTTGAAAAATAAATAAATAAATAAATAAATCAGCTTTGCTTATAACAAGCTCATGAATACACATACTAAATAGAACATAAAGATGGAGGTTCCAGGGTCAGAGATCGATGGGGAACAACCTCTTATACAATGCACAACGGGAACACAAAAAAATATTAAGTGGTAAAGGCCAGGTGCAAAATTATGCATTGATTATGTCTATGCAAATCATGAAAAAGCAAAAAAAAAAAGGAAATAAAAAAAAACACTACATAAAAGCCACAAAAACCTAGAGCATGCATTATATTTCAAATTTATGACATTAGTCACATTTTTAATAGTTGTAGGCAGTGAGCTGCAGAAGGAAGTGGTAGCAAAGATAGATGCAAATTTACCCTAGTTTGCTTTAGGCATGGGTAACAAGTTGTTTTATGTTGCAAAAGCACAAGGCCCTATGAATAGGATACTGGCAGCTGTCGATTATAAGTGTAGGAAGTTTACCAGATACTATACACGAACTTGAGCATCCCCCCCCCCCTTTTTTTTTCTTTAAGTGCGTTCGCTCACTTCCGGTGTGATCAAGAGAGCGTTCATGTCACTATTGCTTGAATGAAAGAAGGGGAATTTAAGGGCTCGTTTTTCTTTTTTAGACACAACCTTAATGAGAACCAGCAGACAATTATACACGAACTTGAGCATCCCCCCCCCCCTTTTTTTTCTTTAAGTGCGTTCGCTCACTTCCGGTGTGATCAAGAGAGCGTTCATGTCACTATTGCTTGAATGAAAGAAGGGAATTTAAGGGCTCGTTTTTCTTTTTTAGACACAACCTTAATGAGAACCAGCAGACAATTATACACGAACTTGAGCATCCCCCCCCCTTTTTTTTCTTTAAGTGCGTTCGCTCACTTCCGGTGTGATCAAGAGAGCGTTCATGTCACTATTGCTTGAATGAAAGAAGGGGAATTTAAGGGCTCGTTTTTCTTTTTTAGACACAACCTTAATGAGAACCAGCAGACAATTATACACGAACTTGAGCATCCCCCCCCCCTTTTTTTTTCTTTAAGTGCGTTCGCTCACTTCCGGTGTGATCAAGAGAGCGTTCACGTCACTATTGCTTGAATGAAAGAAGGGGAATTTAAGGGCTCGTTTTTCTTTTTTAGACACAACCTTAATGAGAACCAGCAGACAATTATACACGAACTTGAGCATCCCCCCCCCCCCTTTCTTTTTTTCTTTAAGTGCGTTCGCTCACTTCCGGTGTGATCAAGAGAGCGTTCATGTCACTATTGCTTGAATGAAAGAAGGGGAATTTAAGGGCTCGTTTTTCTTTTTTAGACACAACCTTAATGAGAACCAGCAGACAATTATACACGACTTGAGCATCCCCCCCCCTTTTTTTTTCTTTAAGTGCGTTCGCTCACTTCCGGTGTGATCAAGAGAGCGTTCATGTCACTACTGCTTGAATGAAAGAAGGGGAATTTAAGGGCTCGTTTTTCTTTTTTAGACACAACCTTAATGAGAACCAGCAGACAATTAACGAGAGCTGCAACTCGAAAAAAAAATGTTTCTTTAATCTTTAGCCCAAGGCAATGAAATTTTAGCTGTTTACATAGTTTTTCACACTGATTTTAAATATGTAATCAGTTTTATAGTACGTTGCACAGTTTTTGTTTTGTACCATGACAATGTGTAAAATATAGCTCTTTTTGGACAGACTTTTTCCGCCATTAAACTTTTATGGTTATGAGCCATTAATGGCTCCTACTGCTCCACATTAACTGTAGAATGCAAATAACTAACCAGAAAGAGCATACAACACATTTTAATAAACAAAAAAAAATTATAATATGAGAAGTCTTAAAATGCTCAGCCAATACTAATTGCTTACTTTAAATTCGTAATAATTGTATCAGTGATATCAGGTTTTGAAGGAGATAATTGTACTCTTCACATGTTAAGTAATGTGTGGGAAAAATTTCGTTCCAATCTGGCCATCAGAAGTACCAAAACCATGATGTCGAAACTCAAAAAGTTGCCCAAAATTGCATCTTCGAGAAAAATGCAGTATATAAAGGTAGAAATGAAAGCTCATCCATGTGGCAAAAATTTAGAATGATTTATTCCATCATGAGAGCTTGCAAATCATGGTTATTTTGAGCATGTGACTTTGGTGAACTTCTCAAGCAAAATGCAATGGCAAGCAGCCAGGTGATATTTTCCAGGGCACTCTAGACAATGAGCTCTTTTTAGTTTTTATTAGCCACTTTGTGTTCTTTAAAAGTGATTTTAAGCTACTTTGAGTTTAAATATAATGTTGATTTTTTTTTGTCATGAACGTATAGAAACTAAAGTTGACAAAACAAGTAAAAACAAAAAATATGTAATTTGGAAAAAAAACTTGCATTTTTCGAGTAGCATCTCCCCTTAAGCCAACTTTCTTGGCTTTCTTGCTGAACACGTGGCAAATAATCACGTAAGCACATAGTATTTGCAACTTTCAGGTAAGCCATCGTGCCGCTTTGTAAGTACTTTCTTTGTGCCCCATTAAGTGTGGTTTAATGAGGTTTCACTATTATCTGTTAAGAGAAATTAGAGCCTGTCCTGAACCCAAACTGATAAGGTAATAAAATGCTGAACTTTGAAAAGAATTTGTGAACTGAACTGCTATCATTCTCTATTCCTTTAGCAAAAAATTATAAAATGGTAATAGGACAAAAGCTAATGGGCAATGCACAATAGGAGCAAGAAAGGTCTCCCATTTTGTAAACTGGTATGACTTTTGATTTTCTTAAAGTTTAGGGAAGGGGGCTTATCTTTAAATTAAGATTCTGAATGTGCGTGACAGGCTCACAAACAATATGGGCTTTCAATTTACTATGTAAAGAATAGAAATTATACAACAGGGGGCTTGCATATTTAAGGTCCTGTGTTACATTATATGCTTCCTCAGATGAAACGGGGAAAAGATACAGTAAACTCTCAATAATTAAACTCTGATAGCTCAAACTTTAAGTTAATTAAAACAAATTTCGAATGTTTAATTAGCCTGCTATTTTTTAAATGCATTTCAAAGCACTTAATTTAAAGTGCTCCAGTGAGTAAATTTGGTTCATTCATACTCAATGCTTGTCCGTGTCAGATAATATCTGCAGCCTTTTTTGCGTACAGCTGAATATTTGTGTTCTTATACCCCAACAGATTGCTAGCCTGAAAAGCGGCCAAACTAGTCAAACTGTACTCATGACCAATTGCGTTTTGATTGAGAAGAACAAGAAGAAAAAAAAAAAGAAGGTCTGGCCCTGGTCGATTGCCTGCCAAACGCGTGAGTCACATTCGCCGCAGTACACTGGTGTCATGCGAAAAAGTGTACGTACTTAGATTGCGAAGGGGCTACCTGCTGCTGCGGGACACCACATTATGACCCTAATACCCGTGCCACACGGGCACAGAAAATGGCATTTACCTCCTAATGCCTTCAGATTTAATGCCATGCGCGCGCTGCCACACGGATGAACGAAATGGCATTCGCCCAAATGCCATTCGTCACCTAATGCCATCGCCAGAACTCATTAGACTGAGAAATGCATACTCTCGACGGCACAGCTGACGAAGTGCGATATACCTAAGTTATATAAAATGACACCCTATTCAGCTGAAAATGAAGTTTTCATGTCTTATATTTACACTAATCACTTAAACAAGTGCTTCAAACGCTGTATTCTGGATGCGACAGGCGCCATTTTCTTTTTACGCTGTGGATCTGACCAGCGTTGGCTTAGGTTGCTACGGTCGCCTGCAACATTGTGAAACAAAGCAATGAACTAAAGCTTACGGCAGTGTAGTATGCTTGTTTCTACATTTAATTATTCTCAGAGGTATATGAAGCTTGTAAATGCATGTTTATTTTTTTATTACTACTCAACAATTGCTCACTACAGAAGATGCTGCGATCGACATCATCAACTCAAATGTCATTCAGTTTGGACGTGTAACAGCTCCAACGAAAAAAATGTCATTCGGGAACTGAATGCCTTCACTACCGAATGTCAGTTTCTGTGCCCGTGTGGCACGGGTATTAATTGCACATGCGTGCATGCACTGTATAATAACAAGTACCAGTATGGTCGCTGATATCTAAAAACTTTACTGCTTTACTGGCAAGCTGTCTATGACGTTGCTGCGGACCTGAGACACAATAGACATTACAACACTAGATAGCATGTAGATCGAAGTCATAATTATGAGAACTTCTGATAATTCAAACAAAATCCTGGGGCCCCCTTGAGTTTGAATTATTGAGAACCTGTTGTAACCCTGGGGTACTCTGTGATACACATGACTACAAAAGACGCTATGACCTGGATTGCAATTACAGAATGAATCATGAAATACCATTCACAATATCACAAGGATACTTGTTTAACGCCGACAAGGAGCCCAAACCAGATCTAACATATCTTATGATTTCAACAGACATCGATTGTACACATGCGAATCAAGACAAGCTAAAGCATATTCAAGTGCTTTCATTCTAGTGCTCTTTTATGTATCAACAATGTCAAGTGTAAAAAAAAAATCAATAAAATAAATAAATAAACAAAAAATAATTTTTATAAAAAAAAAGAGGAAAACACAATATGTTCTTCTTAAGCTTAGTTTTCACATGTCCAACCACACAGGAAATGATATCGTTACTTCTATAAAGGCCAAATTCTACTTCAAATCTCTGATGTAAAGAAAAGTAAACACCTTATACCTGATCTTTTTTCCAACTATAACACAGCACACAAAATTGAGCAGGACTAGGTTTCTTTTCAATTTTTAAAACAGTAGTGGCAGTACTCTTCATCCCCCTTAGGCACTTACATTGGTGACGGGACTAATCCAGTATGCAATGCCACGAACCATTAGTGGCCATTCCATTGGTTCAGAGCTGTACACATGATCCTGCACATTCTCCTGGTTTACCAATAACATTTTGTACTGAAAAAAATTAAAAGCACAAAAAAAATCTATTACTGAGCATTTGAGTATCCTTAAGTATGTCAAAGCAACATAAACTAGTACTGTGACATTGGTGGATGATTAAGTTGGAGGAGACCACGAGCTGACCAAAATTGAACAGGTGTTGTTATTGGCCTTTCACACAAATGACCTCAAGCCAAGCTTGGATAACTTAAATACAGTGTTGCTGACAATCTTAGTATGCCAAGGCACTTCTATCTGCTATTTCTAAAGCTACGTGAAAACAATGAGCTTATATTTTTGCCACTTTATAGACAAATCTGTAATGATGTGGGGACCTTTCACACTACAACACACTAAAGCTAATGCTTTCAAGAGGGTTGAAGAATACTTGAATCTTATGAATCTCCATTCATGTAAAGCATCATATCTTCATAAAACTGAAGTACCTTCACATGTACGGACACCTGGGTTATTCAATGTCAAGTTTCCCAGATATTTTGGCAACCATCTTTTTAATTGAAAAATCGCGGCAATTTACTGTTATGCACAGAGAATTTCCCCAGAATACGCTTGTTCAAAAAATTTTTCTTGGCATGTTATGCCTGGGAGATGTGGTTCCTAAAAAATTTTTTTTGTATTAGTTGGGCGAACTGAATGAAATTTAATAAACTTATTCAGTTTTTTTTGCGGATTCCAAATCTCTAAGTCGATTTTTAATAGCTGCATTAGAACAAAAAATATGAAATTTCTAAAGGGATATTCCTCGCGGTGCTTTTTGGCAACTTGGCTTTGTCATACACAAAAACAAAGTACAGTGCAGACCACTTATAACGTAACCGCATGGTTATAATGCGGTCTTTTTCGACTCCCGTTTACCCTCCCATAGAACCGCATGTATACGCATACCGCTTATTGTGCAGTCCCCCAAGATGAAATACCGTTATAATGCGGTTGCGGGAAAATATTTCTGACAAACGCGGTAGCGAGTGCGGTTCTCAAAGGAGGTACGCCGCTGGGGAGGGGAGCGACGAGGTCGTTACGAAGGCGAGGGCACGCACTAGTGAACGAACGAGGGGCGGATGGGAGAAAAAGACCGCGGCAGCGCTGTGCGCGCTCGCCGAGTGGAGAAGGATTGTGGTTGCCTAGGCGACAGAGTAGCCTTTGCACCGGCGGCGGCAAGGCTCCGCGGCCGCTTGCCGGCAGCGCGTTCCGCGTGGAACGTACGATCAGTACGATCGCGTCCTCATCAAGTGCGCTTTAAAAGTAAGTTCCTGTCGGGAAAGCGTCGTCGTTCTCACACTTGCTACAGATATCGCGTTTGCGCTACCCTCGTCTGCAAATTGAAAAGTTTTGCGGCTTCAAGACGCGAGCTTTAGCCTTTTCTGCCAGTGCGCGGACTTAAACGAGCTTGGCGGGCTTTTGTCGCTGTTGATCTCCCGGCCCGCGAACACAACTTCGTATCACGCGCGCTGTTCTTGGGTTAGTGCTTGAGTGCTATCTTTTCGACGTCCGATCTTCATGTTGTCTTGGACAAACTTGCCGCGACAACACGCTGAACCACAGGCTAGGCCTAATCAGCGTTGGTTGCTTTTCGGTAGCGGTCGCGGGCGATAAAAGTTGCGGTTTGGTGCGGAATCAACGAAACTTTTTGCGATGGCTGCACTTGAAGGGAAGGGAATCATATCGTTAATGAAAACGAGGGCATGGTCGGCACATGCAACTCTCGAATGGTGGTTCCGGATTCGATTGCAATGTCTTGGACATCGCGTGCGCGCCCGTGAAATCGAACGGTCGGTACCGCTCACCACGTGAAATTTCGGTCGCGATTCGACATGGTTTCTGTGTAATGCGCATACCTCGAGGTGGCCTGAAACGTAGTCGGCAAATTTCCGCGATGGCACTTTGTTTTGTTTGCTTTTTCCCCTCCTGTTCATTTCATTGGCAATGCGGGTCTTTGGCGGTTAATTTTTGAACATTCCGAGATTTAAGTGGTTGTAAGCGCCCCGAATCGCATGTGTTGATTATCGGACACGCGAGGCTACATGCTCAACATGTTTTGCGCAAGTGCAGCCTTTGAAGAAGGTTGTTTTGGTTATAGTGCGGTACCGCTTATAGTGCGGATATTCGCGACTCCGGCGACTTACGTTATAAGCGGTCTATACTGTACGTGGCAAGACTACCAGAGAGCTGGTCTAGCCAGTGATGCTAACGCAATTTTTTAACACGAAAGTGTTTTATGCCGGGGTCCACCAAGTACATCCGTCACGGATATGACGTTGATAAAATGGACGCCAACAGGTGAGAAAGAAAAAAACCAAGAAAAAGATAGCCCGCTGGAAATCGAACCCACGACGTTGCGGCCGCGACGGCAAGCGCCCGGCGCCCTACCGTCAAAGCTAACTCGGGAGACGCGAGACACAGTGCGAACGCGCCTTATATCTTTCACACATTCTCTTTCGCGGCGGGCGGAGCGGGGCGGTGCCGCCGTCTGTGAGATGTGAAAAGAAGTAATGCTTCACGATCGACATTTACTAGCGCTTACTCCGAGATTGCACGGGATATCGGAGGTCATGGTTACAGCGTCTCGATACCAGAGAGGTAGACTGGCTGCGCTGGCGTCGCCGAGGTACCCTTGACGCAGTTACGTTGGTTAATGTCTTTCTTTGCCTTCCGCTTCGTGTTAGCGTGTGTAGGCTCATCGGAGTAGTGCAGCTTCCACGTGCACCAACGGGATTTCTCCGCCGCCGACTGCTTCAATTGCGAGAGCACAGACTAACAAAACTGCTGCAATACGTGTTGCAGAAAGGACGCGATTTCGACGGGCGAATGTCGTGCCTTGGTGGAGCGAGAGCAGAGCCTGCGAGACAGAAACCAGCGGGACGCACGCGTTTGCGGCTCAGGTTACGAACCTCTACCTCCCGTGTTGCTGAAGCGCAGTGTGTGTTAGTGTATGTATGAGCACAGGCGTCGGCTACCCATTACTAGAAAGCGCACACCGTGCCGTTTCTCTCCTTAATTGACGACGCTTTGAAGAAGTGCATACCGGGTACCAGTGTTGAATATGAGCTTGTTGATATCATCCTTACGCGGGATTCGCGATTCGCTGTGTCCAAATATATGTTCACACCGTCAGCTACCACAACGGTTTAATCATAATCATGGGCGTTAGTCGTCGCGATAGAGACATGCTGTCAACATGGATGCATCCACGTCAAACGGCGCTATAGCTGCCAAACACGAATAGACATTGTACAACGTCTCATATATCACTACACAATAAGCACTGTTTCTGTGAAGACACGTTTCACTTTCGTGTTATACCGATTCCTATGACAAAGGGATCAGCCATGTTTTTTTCAATGACCTTCGAATGCAAAACAAATGGATGCAAATGCAAATACGAGTGAAAATTTTTTGCTGCATACTATTTGAGTATCGAGAATTATAAATTTGGTGAACAACATTATAAGAAAATAAATAGCATCACCGGCTAGATGAGCCTTCTGGCAATCTTGCCACTTGCTTTGTTTTTGTGCTTGACAAAGCAAAGTTGGCAAAAATTTCCGTAATAATATGCTTAAATATGCGTTAAAAATTGCATATCTTTTGTTCTAAATGCAGCTATTAAAAAATCTACTTAGAGATTTCGAATCTGAAGAAAAAACTGAATAAGTGTATTAAATTTAATGCCATTCCTACAACTCTTAAAAATCTTTCTAAGACCCACGGCTTCCCTAATCAATGTTGGAACATGGCACCACAAACTACACATTAATATTAAATTTATTTACTGTGGAGCAAACGAAATGCTTGCCTGAACAGCATTTGATATAATAATTATAATAATTGTTGGGGTTTAATGTCCTAAAACCGTGATATAATTATGAGAGACACCGTAGTGGAGGGCTTCGTAAATTTTGACCACCTGGGGTTCTTTAACATGCACCTAAATATCTAAGTACACAGTCTCTAGCATTTTCGCCTCCATCGAAAATACTGCCACTGCGGCCGGGATTCGAAACCGCAACCTACGGGTCAGCAGTCGAGCACTTTAACCACTAGACCACCGTGGCGGGTGAACGGCATTTGACAACTAGTCTTGAATATACAGTGGTGTTTTATTAGCAACTAGGGGGCAGAAATATTTTCTACTACGTATGTCGTTAATTTTCATAGAATTAGGCAAAATGAAAAGCATTTACAAAGAAAAATAATGCAAATTATGTTAATGCTCAATGCACTTTACTGTTCTAGATGAGTAACTCCAAAGCAAAAATACTTCGGGGCCACTACACTACACAAATATTCTGAAAAACTGGGAGAAACAAGCGAAAATTCCATCATTCCCCATTTTTAGCTGTTTACGTGCTGACGTGTTCCCAGTAAAAATATAAACAAACATCGATAGGCCAGTGTATGGGCATTCCATTTCTGTCCATATCTAATTTTATTTTAGTATATTAGACGACATATTTTTTGAGGTTCACACCTGCAACACAGCTGGCATAGTTTTTTTTTTTGCCCCATTTCACCGCATGGCACAACCATTCCTGTGCGGTGCTGTGTTTCACACAGATCAGCGAACTTTGAAGTGCATTACGTTACCAGAAAACTTTTTTAACAAAAATATTTTGTGAAAACACCTTGCGCAAGACAGTAATAGCCATGATCTTTAAAACAAAATCCTGAGATGGTTGCTACTAAAACACCTGGGACACTTGATATGGGATGACCAAACAGTGTTCTCATACCAACTTTCTCAAGTACAATGGTACATTCAAGCCCTTTTTTCACTACCAGCTCAGTATATGGTGAAAGCTTTAAGAACAAAACCACACTGTCTCGAACAAGCCACAGTACCTGAAGCTCCCACATCTTTTGGAAGAACGTCAAGTGTGTAGGCTGCAGTGGTACAAATTCAGCCGAGACCATGTCACGCTCCCGCTCTTTTTCATCTGAATCTACAATTACAATGAGCAAGCACGTTAGAAATCGAATACTTATGTGACAAATGACAATAACCACCGGACACAAGTTACAACCAGTTGTTGAAAGTTAACACTGTGTTGTGTCGTGTGTGCCATTTTTTGGTCCTTGTCCTTAGCCTGCACTACCATCAATTATTATGCAATACCAACAAGTCCACATTTCGACCCTCATCGGTTACAGCCCTCTTGATGATGTCTTTTGCAGTACAGTATTGTCACATTTGATATGAGCTGCAATATGGTACCTGTGGTCAGAGGGGCTACATGACTGCACAGCGGTAACAACATACGAAAAATTAGACTAAACAACGTGCCAATTACTCATTATTAAACCAATTTTTTGCATATTAATGTCCCTATGAATGCTTGGAGCCCCTTTGACCATGAGCACTGTCTTGCACCTCACACTGAATGCTAGTGTACATGCTCACCCAGCTCAAGAGATTAGCACTGCTCACATCATATTAACATATCAACCGCCCTGACGGTATACTGCTCGCAGGATAGTGCCCTGTAGGCCATAATGGGTTGGAATACACTCCCCAGGTGTTGCACAATCCCCGCACTACTGGGCGCCTGGTCAGTGGACACCTTTCCCTACACTGAACCGGCAAGTGTCCAGCAGCCGGATTCAAACCACCAACCTCCCATAGCCGAATCAATGGCTAGAACACTCTAACACGGCTACACAAAACCATTAAACAGACCAAAGCATGGTATAAAGGCTGGGGAGAAGAAAAAAATTGACATTTTTTTTCATTAACTGAAGTAAAAATCAATGCATGAGGCTCACTTAAGCCAAACCTGGATTTTTCTTAGTACTACGCACATGCACATACACACTATTGCTGTCTGCTATGCTTTAACGAAAGATTTATTGGTTATCATGGTGTAGTGCACTGACATTACCCTGCCCCAGAAGTAGCATATTAAAGGGTCCCTGAACCATCAGTTGGGCTGGGTGAAAAAGACACATTCTACAAACAGAAAACATTGCTCAGCCAAATTTTGTAGCCGTGCACGGCATGTAGAGTTTACATGTGAGGCGTAGTGTTTCAAACCAGTTTTCGGAAAATACCCTATGTCATGACTCAAATTACCCACTTTACCCTACACAATTTTTTTATTACCATACATTTTACCCTAAGCCTATAAATAGCCTGTGTAATAATAAGGTACAGAATATACTTCACTGCTCGACATGCAGATGCGTGGTGGCACTGAAGTTGGTAGCTACTTCAGTTGTTTGAAAAGTAGTCTTCAAAAGAGACTAAGGAACATGAAAGACAGCAGATGGGAAGAGCGTTGACTCACAGTTGAGCAAAAAAAAAACTAGGAGACTCATCAGCAAGTACATGGCTGGCAGCTAGTGTAAGCGACATTGTAACAAAGAGCGTTAAGCAATAAGTCAGAGAGGCAGAAAAGATTTTTCGGATAGCAGCGGCAGATAGAAAATTGGCTCTGAGTAACTACCGAAAGGGTAAGGACGAAATAAGCAAGGATACATTTTATGATAATTAAAGGGGAAGTTCTTTGCTGTTTGAAGGGATGTCAGGATGGCTTAGAAACGCATAGCTATAAAAGCGAGGTTCAGTAAAGAGAAATGCACGTGCCAGGGGGAGGTAAGGAAACTACTATGGAGCATGTTTTAACTGAATGTGAAGATATGCACTAGGGTGTATGTTAGGGCACGAGCCTATATGAAGGCTCGGGTTTTAGGGACAACATTGGAAAGGTAAACAGGTCAGCGATAGAAATAAGTAAAAAACAAATGAAAAACTGCTGGCGGAAAAGTAGGCAGAAAGCAAGAAAATAGTGGGAAAACTAAGGTCAATCTGCAGTAGATGCAGAAAGTTGGACTGTGAATTTATAAGGTTTCTTACAGGAAGAGAACCTTAATTCAGCTAGACAAGAGTAGGCTGAAATATAATAGTAACAGTAATAATAATAACGATAATAATAATAATAATAATAATAATAATAATAATGAGCTTGGTGGAGCGAAGGTGACCGCTCCGTTATGAAGGGGACGCTCTTAGCATCCATCCATCCACTCTCATCGAAGAAACTCACATAATCCCTTATAAATTTCCCTAAGATGACTCGAAGGCGAAAGCCATCTCCTTTTTCTTCTCAGTCGATTGTATTGATACCCCTGTTCTCGAAACATTTCTGCACCTAGCGTGGTTTTGCACTGCTTCCAGGATCGGAGGCATTGCAAGCTTTCTGCACCTCACGTGCCTCTAGGATCGGCTCATCTGTGACCAAAGGACGATGTCACAGTGCTGTCACTATGACTTCATGATGACGTCACAAATTCTGGCAATTTGTGGCATCACGATGATGTCACGATGTGACGTCATTATATGACGATAATTTTCTGCATCACTCGCGTTGACTTTTCGTGTTTAATGAGACATCAAAGCCTTCCACCTTAATAACTGTAACCAACCACCATCGCAAAATTTAAAAGCCCCTCCAGGCAACCAACAAATCGGAAACGACAGAGAGGGGAAAAAACCATCCATGGGAAAAAAAAACAATGCAAGCACAGGGATGTGTGACGTATTATCTTTCATCTCTGCCCTATATGGTGGCATAGAAGATAAAACTGTACCAATTGATTCAAAGAAAGATTTAGTTTTCAGATCTCTTTAGGAATGTCACCCTTGGACATGTCGCATCGATTGTCTGCATTTTTCACAGATCGATGACGAGTTAAAAGTGGAAATTACCCTACGTCTGATAAGAAAAACGCATTACCGCCCTTCTACCCCATGCTGCCTGAAAAATTCTGAAAATACCCTACAAATAGGGAAATCACCCCACGGCTGGCAACACTGGTGAGGCGCGAAGTTGAGACTATCCCAAGCACCCTCTCTTCATACAGAGGCTCGTTCTCACTCTCTTTAAATATTAAGTCGACGTTGATTGTTGAAATAGCGGTCCAGAAACCTCGTAGTGCTGCTTTTGTGCCAAGGAAGTGCTTATTTTGAAATAAAATCACGTTTTTAGTGGTCCGCATCGCGTTAGCGCGCTTCAAATCTCCCGCCTGAAAATACGACTTTCATACGTCACTGATGCCGTGCCCAACGTTGCCTGCTTTTACTGCGCGGCCGCCGACACTAGTAGCAGCCGAGCGGAAGTAGCGGGACCCATAGTAGCAACAACGGCGCTGCGGCGAAGACTTGCTCGGATGGGCACATTCAAAGCCTTCACCAAGTTGCGGTTGGTTTCGTAATCCTCAATACGAAAGGGCAGCGAGCACACACGCAGAGGTTTTGACTGTTTAGCACACTGGCGCAATGGCATGACACTAAGCCACTTCGAGCATAAGGGTTCATTCCGCGGCACCCAGTGAAAAGACACACCGATTTCCTTGCTGCAGCACTGGCGTTGTGCACCATTCGGGCATCCGGCAATATCACACGCATGCGGCATTTTGTAGAACTTTCTGTCAGAGCGACTTTCACGAGCGTGCAAAACACGCACGGCAGTACGCGATCCCGAAACTACCCCTGAGACGGGCGAGGCGCAGTTCGGCGAAAACGGAACCTTTGAACCACGCGCGCCGTTCCCCATGGCAACGCCACAGAGGTTTTGTTTTCCGTGAATCAAGCGGAAACGAACAAACAGCATTTTATTATGTCTTTTGATGCTCGGAATGTTCTTTTTTTACTGCTGCTAGTTTGATTACTAGTGATTTATTGTAGGCCGACTTCCATACGTCATCGGGATCACTTCCAAAATGTCCCACTCGTGGCGCTCATCATGTGATACATTTAGCTTAATTTCTCGGTAAGTAGGGCACTGCTGTTGATAATATTGCCGTTTTCCCTTTAAAGATGCCAGTGGCAGCTTTATTTCGTCATTTAGTAGATTGCTGCCATTGGCTAAAAGCCGACATACATCAAGAGAGGTGTTTGGATCGGATGTGCTTCCTGCCACGGTGTGCCGCCACATGCCGGTACTGTGCTCTATTGTGTGCTGAAATTACACAGTAGCAACAATTACACAATAGCAACACAATGCGTTTCATGATGTGCCCTCAAGTTCGTGACAAGCATTGACATAGCTTCTTCCCCCTTTTTCATCTAGGGATGACAACAGAGAACAACAGTACATTTTTTTTAATGCTTTAAAGTTGGGCCCATAAAACATGAAAGCACTTGAAAGCAGCAGACGTATCATATTCACCCCTTGTATCATGTAGTTTACTGCCATCAACAGGCTTAGAATACAGTGAAAGCTCGTTAATTCAACACTTCTTAACTCGACGCTCATTAATTTGGAAAACAGGATACTTCGGATGAGTTCTCTGGCCCTGGCCAGCATACACATTGTTTAATGGCATCAAACTCGTTAATTCAGTCATATTTGGCCGCAACCCGGTTAATTCAGACGTTCCTCGGACCGCACCGAGCGCGAAGCCCTGCAAATGTACGACGCAAAGGTACGAAAATGACATTCGCGGTCAGCTAAAACAGCCACTGGCTATCAGAAGGCCGTGGTCACCACCCACAATCGCGTTGTTGCTACACAATAAAGTATTGGTTCACAGCACGTTTCCAATTAAGACATGTGGGTTCTGAGTAGCGGTCACAATGTGTACGAAGTCGCAAATGATGAAAATTGTGGCTTTTGTACTGCTCTTATACAAAATAATTACCGCATTTACATATTCCTCAAGAAAATGAAAGTACATTGATGTAATCGACATTTATTTATTGTTTTCATGATACTTTTGATAATTTGGACAGTTCTTCCGGTCCCGTGAAATCAGGATCAACGAGGTTTTACTGTATCTAATGTTTTTTTTTTTTAAGATTTACCTTCGATAGCTATGATATGCCTTTAAGCTTAAAAGAAAGGAAAAACTTGACTTCTGGTTGCTAAAATGTCACAATAGTTCAATAAACAGAGAAGGAAGAACCCACTACACTCCTCTGCCAACAGTGATTTCCCTTAGCCCAAGTGAGGATAAGCACGATGTACATAAGTCATATAACTAGGTAGCTATCTGTATTCTAGTTTTCAGTAGAGTACTGTGGTACAGTCACACAATATGCTGCAGCATGTAATATTGCATCCAATCTGCAGTAATGCCAGCTAAATGCAATACTGAATACAGAGATATGAAGGCATGCCTATATGCTTTGCTTTTAGTACAGTCACACTCAATATGACTTGCAACACGAGAGCGCGTGTCCTCGTGAGTTCAAAGGCTATTCATGGCTTCCGCTAGCCATTATTTCCATAACTAAATGCTGTTCTTTCACTTGGGGATGATCCCAAATAAGAAAATATTATTTATTTAGGGAATTGAGAACAACTTGAAGCCATGCGCAATCTTTGAACTCATGAGGCCACGCGCTCCTGCGTTGCAAGTCATATTGAGCACGACTGTACCTGTATGCATCTCAATTTAATCCCAAGAGCAGCTGCTAAATTATAAAACAAATTTGCTGATGCCAATTCAACCGTTTACACTAAATATACAGGGGGTCCCAGCTATCATAGAGTTTCCTACAATACTTACTAGAGGGAACTCTGGCACTAGTGTCTATGGGAGCTGCAATGCATCGCGCTTCAGCCAGCATGGGAATTATGGGTAGTACACGGATTTGTCTAAACTTCGTTCTTTCGGCTCCGTTTGGCTCCGCGTCGCCTGCATCCGCTTTGTCGCAAAACGAAGTTCAGCAAAAATCAGCAGTTTCACTTCGCCACTTTAACTTCTTTAGGCTCACCGATTCAAATCTGGTCACGAAGTTCACAACGATCCAGTCTTTTATCCGAAAGAAAACCAAAACATAGCAATAAACAAAGCCACAAGTGCGTTCGAAGCCCACAAGCACGAAGACTAGGCAAATCCGTGTACTACCCATCATTCCCACGGTGGCTGAACGATCGCAGCGCCAGAGTTCCCTCTAGGTCATTTTAGGAAACTGTATGCCAGCTATCACGCAGCACGATTTAAAAAAAAGAGAAATGTCGTTACGTGAAGCACACCTAGTGCATATTGTTCCCAGTATCCGCGATGCGCAGCGCCTATAGGGGCGCCACTGAAAGCCGTGTAGCGGCGGCCGTTTGAACTGCTGGTTGGTCGCGTAGCAGACGCTTCGTTTGCGCGCGTGCGATTTGCCGCTTGTGCGCGTCCCAGGTAATTACTTTTGCGGCGATAGTGTGCGCAAAGGAGCCGCACTTTATAATAGTGGACATGTGTCCGATGTCAAAGCTGCGTGGGACGACAATGTACGTCACCATACGCGCCAAGTGTTTGCCACAGACAAGCGTCAACAAGCTTCCCTACGAAGTGGAGCTCATCGTAAGTACACCGCCTTCGTTATAACGTCGCGATCAATAATGCCTGCATGCGTTGACGCGTGAACCAACGTTTTTTCTCGACACAGTAGCTTCGTTTACGTGCCATGTGTTTATATAGTAGATTTTGAGGGAGTGCTGTCGCACCGTCGTATAGATTTCACAGGTGCGGCCACGCGAAGGGTCAGCGTTGGTAAAACTTTGAAACCAGCACGATAAACTTGTGAAAAAAATAAACGATACACTTGTCATCATCGGTGCAGAAGCGCACAGCGAACATTCTGCACCGATGATCGCATTCCAGTGCCATCAATAGGTAAAACGCAGCCGATTTCATCCAGCACACGTGTGATTCCACGGCGCTTTTGTAAAGGAGCCGTCACCTTCCCCACATTCTCTGGCATTGCGCCATTCGTTTTTCAAGAGAGCCTAGGCATCGCGTCTTATCACTAATAACAACCTCATGTGCATTGTAGCGTCTACAATGCAGGCGAGGCGACCAAGTGTAAACGTAGTAGCGTTCGCTGAATACGTAGCGACATAAATGGAGAAATAAAAACACAATAATCATTCTAACACTGTCGTAAACAAAGCGCGATTGCTTACTTTCTACGTCGTACAGCCGCAATCCACAGCCGCCGTCGCTCTCGCTCATGAAATAGCACCGGAAACCTGTAGAAGTGCGTTCCTGCGATTTTTTGTGTGTGTTTGAGCAGCCGACAACGCAGCAGTTATTTTTCGACATCGCTGAGGCCTGACAGAGTCGTTAAATCACGACGAAAACCCATCCATCCGTGCACTCGCGTAGACGCTCGCGGGAACACTGGTCGCTGGGACCCGTCAGCGCTTCCGAGCAGTGGCGACAGATGGCGTCGTCGGCGCTTTGCGCATCGCCTATACTGTAGTAGCCACTAGAGCTGTGCGCCGTCGTGCCGCGCCGCCGCCTGTTTTTGCTCACGCTGCTCGCGCCACCGCCGAAGTCCCGAGAGGGATGATGCCGCCGCCGCCGTGCTATAATTGCGGCGCGCCACCGTTTGTCTTTTCTGTTATTATAAACGGGGAATGTGGACACAAAAATACCACACATCACTGGGGGAGCTCTTCTCTATATGTCCATGCCGCCGCTGTCCACAGCAGCCGCTGAGTAGCGGGAGCTTGGCGGGCAACGCACCCTCTGTTTCCAGCTCTTTTTCTTATTTTGACGTCACAAAGCTTTCACAACTCCCAACACAAGTGAGAGGAACAGCAGGGACAGTTGGGCGAGTTGGTGCAAATTCATGTTTAAAAAAAAAAAAGCGCGAAAAAACCACAACACCTGTCGTCCTGTCTCTTTCGTGCCTGTGTGTTGTCATTTTTTCGCGCTTTATTCAAACATGAGAGGAACAGAACGCGCTTCAAGCTTCTTGCGCCATAACCTTGCAGAAAATAAAATTAGGAGAGAACGCCAGCTTGTTTCATCTCTGCTTTAGCCATGTTCCTTGCCAGCGCACGCGAGCTTTTACTCGTGGGTACAACACACGGTGCTCAAAGTGATGTTGTCGATTTGGACATTATACGAAACAGTACGGCGACGGTGAAAAGCTGTTCAGAGTGTCCATATTAAAGGGCCCCAAAACAGCCTCTGAAAATACAAACTCAAGCACGTTATCTTCTCTTGGCGTTTCTCGCCTTTCTGGCACACTTCGTGGCGCCACAATAGTGATTCACGTGACATCATTAGGGTACGCACTCTCGATTGTTCCATATACGAGAAATATCAATTGTGAACTGTCTCTCAACCTGCTTTCCCATGTAGTCGCCCACCCTTTCTACCTTGTCTCGCGTGACTAGATATCGTGTGCAATCAACTGATTTCGCTTCATTTTGTGCGTTTCCAACTGAGCAAGCGGAATAACAGCGCGTAGCTGACAAGCGCGAAATCCTGATAGGCTGAACGCTTAGTACTTACACTGTACGCATATTTTATGAAGAAATATGTGGCGAGGAGATATCGCTTGTAAGAAGGGTATGGCGAGAATGAAACCAATGGAAAAGGCGTCTGATTATTTGATTCTTCCAACGGAACAACACTTTACAGCGGAGACGATGCAGCTCTCCAGAAAAAAGGCGAATCTTCTTCCCCGGTATTTGTATATTTTTTTATTGCGATAACAATTATATGGACACTCTGGAAATTTTTTCAACGTCACCGTACTGTTCCGTATAATGTCTGAATCGACAACACCGCCGCGCACATCGTATGTTGTAAGCTCGCGTGCGCTGGTGAGGATCATGGCTGAAGCAGAGATAAATCAAGGTGGCCTTCTCTGTCGCACGGTGGGCGCATGTGATAACATCACCCCGACTGTGAGGCCTGGGGTTAATTGCTCTTCAACCAGAAGTAAACGCTCCACCCGTCTTTCGCTGGGCGAAGGGGCATGAAGCGACGCTGGGGGTGAGGGCTGCGTGGCTCGAACAACAACCGTGAACTTTGACTAAAAGGGCACAATCACTACGTCGGCAGACATCAACAAACGGTTCGTATACTCTTCTACATGCTGTGATTTCACCGCTTCGTACTGTGTCCACTGATACGAGAAACTGCACGAAAACCGCTCCTGCACCCTCCCCCCCGTGCCATGCCGCCGATCCGATCCGATGCACCCCGCGCCGTTCACAACCTGTTTGAGGGCGCTGCTTCCTGATGTGTGCTGCAGTCTAGTCATGTGTCGATTTTCAGATTTTGCGGGCTTTCTTCATTACCATTTTAATTAGAGCTGTGCGAATAGCAAAATTTTGGGTGCGAAGCGAATTAGAATATTGAAGTGTGAGTGCGAATCGAATTGAATATTTTTATAATATTTCTAGAATATTTCTAGAATATTTTTTGAATACTTTGAAGCGAAATTGCAGAAAAAAAAGTTAGAGAGGATTCTTAAGCATATTCTTACGAGATAGCAACATGAAAGTGTTTTTTTTTCGCTAGGTTGATGAAGCACTGGCAGGGTGGTGTTTCATAGTTGTCTTATCAAGAATGAGGCAATGTGGAGGCCGAATTCTATTTATGTACATGATTTGTTGCAACCAAAGTGTTGCCGACAACACTTTACACGTGATAGGTAAAGATGCCATTTCCTCAGCCTCTCTTCCTCTTTCAACTTCTGTGGAAACCCAACTGATGCGGCAGACAAGGGTGTGCTCCCTTGAAGTTCGGAGTTCCAAATCTGCCTCGTAGACGTTGATATATAAGAACATCTGAAATTTTTGATGCTAAAAAGCTTCGGCGTCTGATTTTTCGGACTTCCTGCCCAAATTTCGGGCCCAAAACAGCATTAATTCAGCCCCCAACTCTGTCACATCTTTCATCTCCATGTTGGAACCAGCGTTTTCTTGAGTTAATACAATTACGACCGTAGCGGAGCTTGAAAGGCAGCTTTGCCGCAATACGGGGGTGTGATGAGGTGAAGCATATTGAAAATCTAAGGACCACTTCCAATCGGACGTTTACTGTGCCTTGGCAAAGTTCGACCATAACGGAGCTTGAAAGACAGCTTTGCCGCAATACCGGGGTGTAATGAGGTGAAGCATATTGAAAATCTAGGGACCACTTTCAATCGGACGTTGACTGTGTCTTGGCAAAGTTCGACCGTAACGGAGCGTGAAAGGCAGTTTTGCTGTAATACGAGAGTGTAATGAGGTGAAGCACATTGAAAATCTGAAGGGGTCACTTTCAATCGGACGTTGACTGTATATTTGTTTTTGGGAAGTTCGAATAGTAAAATTACAGTGCGAATCAAATCGAATAGCAAACACTATTCGAAAAATATTCGAAATTTCGAATATTCACACACCCCTAATTTTAATGATTAGGTGAGTATTTGTCGAGTTAGAAACATAATGAGGACTACTTAACTAAACCTCTTTTACGAAAAAATTAGTAGTGGCAACTACAGTATACTGGGAACAATATGCACTAGGTGCACTTCGCGTAACTATGTTTCTCTTTTTTCAAATCGTGCTGTGTGATAGCTGGGACACTCTCTATATAAGAGCTGTGGTCTCAAAAAAACAATATTAAATGTGACAAACCTGCCCTTAGTATGGTAGCTGACCACATAAAGCCACACTGAGCATTACACAGTTTACCTTGTGGAGAATAGTGTCAGTACTCTGTGATAAAGCCACACAATGATGACATTATGGCCCCTTCATGCAGCAAAGCTACTTAGACCTAATTAATACAAAGCTAGATTTTTAAAAATTTTCAGCACTTTGGCCAACTAGATGGTACCCGAACAGAATAAGTAAAATAATGTGCAGGTATACCGTATGCACTGCCTTTCTTAGGAAGGTTGCCTTTGTGGCACTACTTACTTTTAGTATAACGGTGCTCTTCAACATTCCACACTGTATCATCCTGAGAGATAAAACGATCAGTGACAACTTCATGTTGGTGAAATCCCCAGTCTGGAAGTTGCTTGCCACTAAACTGAAAGTGAGAACCAATGCAAATAAAACTGAAAGCCCATAGGTTCATCTGATGCAGGCTGCTCTGCTATGCACCCTGTAACAGGAGGGTCAGATAGAAAGTGAAGGCATAGCAGGCAACAATGGGAGAATGGGCATGATAATATAAGAGCGAGAGCACAGAAGCAAGATACAGTTGAACCTCATTATAACATTGATGCACCCAAAACTAAAAATGATATTAATTATAGAGTTGAAACTCGATTTAACGAAGTATGACCAAGCTTGAATTATTTCATCAAATCGGAAAGTTCGTAAAATCGAGAAAGAAACTTTTTAATCCTATGAATTTTAAAATTGTAACGTAGCAATGCCCAAAAGCTACTGTGGAAATTTATTTGCTGCAAACCCATGCCTGCGCCTGTAAAAATCCGTGAGGGTGGCCCAAAACATAGAGCCTTCCATATTTTCCAAACATGGCGCCAGCCATCTCCAGGTGATTCAGGCCAGGTAGATGATTACGTGAAGCTATGACAGGATGTCAATATGCAATGACAAGGAGGACGAATGTAGTGATTGTACGAGCAGGCTGAGCAAGAAAGTTGTGAGGAGAAGATCAGTGCTATATGTCGCAAAAACCATGAAATAACGAAAGCAACCACCGTAGTGTTCCTGTCAGAGCATTTACAAGGAAAATAAACCACAGCCACCCCTAGAACCTGTAAGAGAGCTACTGCATGTTGAGTCCGTTGTTCTGTGCATGGGTGCAGCATGCAGCCTCGTTAAAATAAAACTACGGTCGCGACTAGTGCGGCTACACGTCAAAGCATGCAGTTTAGTCGTGTTATTTTTTAGATTACGTGGGCTTTCTTTATCAACCAGAAAGAATGAGAACGCAATTAGTACATTGTTGAAAATAGCGTAGTTAGATGTCATTTGACCATGCCTACATGTACCTCATTGACATCTTGATATCAAATTAGGTGAGTACTTGGCAAGTTACAAATATAATTATGACTAATTAATTACACCATTACCAAAAAAATTAGTAGTGGCTACTCCAGTCTACTGGGAACAATATGTATAGCAGGTTTGCTTTGCGTAATACCATTCTTCTTTTTTTTAAATCTTGCTGTGTGATAGTTCCCATGAAACGCGAAACTCTATAAAACGTTTTATAGAGGTTTATAGAGGTTTTAAACGTTTTAAAGGCGTTTTATAAAGGTTTTATGCTTCATGGGTGGGGTCACCCTGTGTATTTGTATTTGAACACAGCTACTATTAACTAAAGATAAATAAAGAGAACAATAATTTTCTCTCGGCCCACTGCACAACAGTCAATTCAACGGAAGTAAAACTTTCGAGGTAGTCTATTTTATAAACATGGCTTTCAGCTCACCTTCAAAGCTTGGGATGTGTTGACATGAATTAGTCGCACATGTGAATGTATCGTGTGCCAGATGTCCCCTTCCGTGTCTCTGTTCACAATATCCTGAAATGTCAAGCACAACCAGGTGTAGAACAAGGCTATAAAAATACATAATACAAAAACTTAGCATTAAATGTTTGCTCACCACTTTCCACAAGTTTTGTGATGGGAAAGATATGTTGTAATTAATATAGCATGACACTTCCTGATGTTGAGGTGACATTGGAGAAGCGACATCATGGCTGAAAGCGAAAGCCACCAATCAGAAATTACAAAAAGCAGAATGTTACAATGACCTTGCACATTTTATGAAGGGTGTGGAAGGCTCGTTTGCTAGCAGTGTGGTAATGAAGTTGAGTCTGGTATGAAAGGGCATCTCCTCAGCCATCTTTTCTTAACAATAAGTTTCCAAATGCAACTTCTACTGCTGGGGTTATCAGCAAACAAATGCAGCCCATGCCACAGCCACATGCTCTTTCTATCCCTTTTGTACCTGCTACTGTACTGCACTGCCCACAATTGCACCGAGTTTTGGTATCAGCATGGCACTGAGATTGGATGGTGTAGCATTCAATATTCCCCATATCTGATGTTCTAGACATACATATACCGTACTTAATGTGTGTTTTATGAGAAAACTATGCTCATACTTGTGCCAATAATACAGTAATAATGGAACGGCTATGGGCATTGTAGCCATGCTTATGTCCATCTTTAGAAAATTAGAGTTTCTGTACTGGCCTCCGATTTTTTTAGACAAGTAATATAGCTATGTTGTAGTTGACCTGCTTTCTGCTAGCAAATACTTTGTCGCTTATATATACGTGCACACTAATGTGAAACAGATATTCCAGCTTCAAAAATATAATAAAATTTAATTTTACCGAGCGGAAACACTCCGGCAGTACACTTCAGGTTACAGTTATTCCAGTAAAATGGCACACTGGGAAAAAATATCTACCAATGTAAAATATGTAAATACAACTCGGTAATGGAAACACTAAGTTACAGACATCGCAGAAAAATAAATTTAGCTGGCATGACAGCCTCTTGCTTTTTATTTAGTCTAAACAATACCGTCATATCAATGTTGAATGGTAAACTGACAATGTCACACAAGATGTCGATGATTGCAGAACACACAAGTAGAGCTGTGCGAATAGCAAAAGCTTGGGTGCAAATTAAATTCGAATGTTAAAGTTTGGGTGCAAAGCGGATTAGAATATTAAAGGGCCCCTAAACCACCAACAGACGCTCGTGTGCTCCTCTCCGTGCCTTTCCTTTATAGACTACAGCGATCATGACGTCACCTGTATGATTAGGTGACGTCTCGAGCAAGAGACGCTGTCAATGGGCGAACAAGAACCTTTTTCTGCTAGCAGATGCTCGCGTTTCTTGCGTTTTCACCTCGGGCGCTGAGGAAGGGCACTCGGAGAGGTGGACAGACGAGCCGACGAACGCAGCCTAGCGAAGGAAAGAGCGAAACGACAAAGCGCGTGCAACTCCTCCAGCGTTCGCAGTAGACTCGTGCACAACTGCAACGCCACAACTAAGTTTCGACCTCTGCGTGGTTAGGGGCCCTTTAAAGCTTGAGTGCGAATTAAATCGAATATTTTTCGAATACTTCGAAGCGAAACTGCAGGAAAAAAGTTGCTGAGGATCCATAAGATAGCAACATGAAAGTGTTTATTTTGGCTAGGTTGGTGGAGCGCTGGAGAGGCGGTGTTCCCTAGTTGTCTTATCAAGGATGAGGCAATGCAGAGGCCAAATTGTATTTATTACATGATTTGGTGCAACCAAAGTGGTGTTGACAACACTTTACACATGAAAGGGAAAGACGCTATTTCCTCAACCCCTTCTCCTCCTTCCACTTCTGTGTAGGCCCAATTGATGTGGCGGAAAAGGGTTCGCTCCCTTCGAGTCCAGAGTTCCTAATCTGCCCCATAGACATCAATGCATAAGAACGTCTGAAATTTCAAACGCTGATAATCTTTGGCATCCGATTTTTTGCACTTTCTGCCCAAATTTCAGCTCTCACACGGCATTAATTGAAATCCCCACCTCTGCCACATCTATCATTTCATAGGTTCGAACCCACACTTTTGTGAGTCAATCCATTTGCGGCGATAGCAGAGTCCGAAAGGCAGCTTTGCCGCAATGCCAGAGTGTGATGGGGTGGAGCATATCGAAAATCTGAAGGGGCCACAGTGCGGCCGATGCAGTGATGTCTTTACTGATAAACACTGGAAATGCATGGAGGCATGACGGAGACTGGCAGTAAACGCGCCAGTACAGCTTAATCGCTGACAACTATTCTGATAAGCATCTTCAGCTAACTGCGCAGTAGTGCATGTGGCCTAGCCCAGGGGGGGCCGGCCCACCCTACATTTTTTAAGGAGGGTCTCGGCCCCCCCACCCCTCAGAAGGTCAACTGTAGCACTGCGGCACTCATTTGATAAGCGCTGTAGAAAATTTTTTTGGCAGTAGTGCTTTGAGTGGGAAAGTTGTATCTCCCCAGTTTTCCGAACAATTATTTAATCGCGATCATTCGGTCGATGGGACGTCGGCACAACAGAAAAAAAAAAAGGTATCGTTGTACTGCTGAATGCAATTCCCCGAGACACTGCACACCACAGGTCACCACCCTGTTCAACTAAGCTTCTTGTGCAGCACACAGTTTCACAAGGCACCTGAGCGTGAAGCTACCTACTCATGTATCAGTGAAGGTTCACCTTGGTCTCTTTAGGTCACCAGTAAATTTTCATTTGTTTAGTTGTGCATTACAAGTCTGGTGTAATGCCAAAGGCGCGTGTATTTTGCCTTCTTTTTTAGGCAAGTAGGTGTGAAAATAAAATATAACACTGTTGTGCCTGAGGTTCTCAATGCAGTGAGTCAATTAATGCTATTTGCTTTGAGGTTACATATCTTTAACCCTTTACATGCAGAGTTTGTGCTCATCATGTGTGTGTTCTTTTCATGCGTCCTTTGTGCTTGAGCAGCACGCTGGAAGTTTCGAGCTGCTTGCTGTTCTTCATGTTACACTGCAATTTGTTGCTATCGCATTCATTGCTTCGCCGTTGCGGCGAAGCTGTGACTTTTTATAGGAACGATTGGCTTCATGCAGTGGCAAATGCTGCGTATCAGCGGAGATTCGGCAATGCGTGTGCACATCGTTTACGTGCACACATGCATTGGGGAAAGCCGGACGAGTCGTCCACTCTTCTGCAACAGTCTGTGTTCCGCGTCATCGTTTCCGAATGCTCCATGCGACAGAGCCTTAATCTATTCCGCGCTTTGCTCGTATCAGCAGCGCTCATCACGAGATGCAAATTTGCAATTGACGGTTGGCACGTAGTTAGGCGGGGTTCACGGCAGGTGCTGAATGTATTCACAATTAAGAGCCTGGGCGCGCACCAAAATGCCTGATGAGGCATTAAGGCTATTTCGGACGTGGCTGGCGATTTGGCCACTTGAACGGAATAAGAAAGCATGAATTCTTTTTTTCAGACTTCCTGATTTTTCAGACGATTTCGCAGTCCTTAGGGAGTCCGAAAAATCGCACGTTGACTGTATTTATCTTCTGGAAGTTCGAATACTTCGAATAGTGAAATTCCATTGCGAATCGAATAGCAAACACTTAGAAAAATATTCAAAAGTTTAAATATTCGCACAACCCTACACACATGTACCAAAAGAATGCACACACAAAGCATTTATTCCACACTCTTGAAGTCCTTACCTATTAGCATTAAAGAAGGACGACAGGATATGCAAAATTTTAAAAATGCATATGTTTTCCAAAGAGTGATTACTAAATTTTTTCATTAGCAAATGGTATGCCATAACAAGCACTTGCACTATGTCATTAAGAATGATTGCCTACTGAGGCATCCTCCAGCTGCATGTTACCTGCAGTCTACACATGCATCTTGCAACTGCTTGCCATTTATCATTACAAACATGAAACAGAACATTAAGCCATGATGGTAAAAAAGCTGCCCTGAATAGTTTATCATAAACTAAGTGTTAGAAAATGGATGACGCAGCAGTTCGGCACAACCAAAGACAAGCATTCTAAAGCTATGGACCAGGATTCTATAGTGAAAAGTAATGAAACCTTGTGATCAGTAAACTGCTTCTGCAAGGCATACAACATATTTGTTATAAGTTGCATTGATTCAAGGTGCAGATAACCTACACAATTATGATTTGGAAAATACCTGTTTAATGCCCGACTTGTCATGCCATGAATGAGCTGAACAATGTCACCATGCTTGATAACATCTGGAGGATCTGAGACAACTATGTCCTTTCTGGAAGAACAAATAGGTCGCAATTGTTGCATTTCTAAAACTGCCCAAATATCCAGACCAAACCAAGGGATATATATATAGCTTAAAACAAAACATGCACATCAACAGTAGTTTTCTGGTGGCTTAACATGTAAAACATGTCACTGATATTGTAGAAAAAAGCATAAACTGGAAAAATGTATGCTTCAAACATTATAACTGGGCAAAAAAGCATGTTGAAACGAAAAACACACAGAGAGAATAAACGACACAAAAAAAGTGAATGGACAAACAGTAGCTCCAACGAATTGTTGGTGTTGGCAGTGAACATCGTCGATCATGACTCTTGTGGCTATCATGATGGCCAAATGATAAACCAATGGCACCACCAAATGCAGAAAAAGCAAGGTAAAGAGAGTTAAGCATTATGTATGTTGCAGTCAAAAGTCACAATTGATGGCAATAACCCTGTAAGGCAAAAAATGAAGCTTGCAATGGCACTGCACTTACTGAGACCTCTAGCACAGAGAAAAGAGATGTTAACAAAAGAGGAAAGCTGGTTTGATTGCCAGAGAGTCAGTTATACTGAACTTCCTCACATCTGCAACACTGCTCCACAATGCAGCCAAGTCAGATGGATGTATGTCACCAAAGCTCTAATTTTTTTTTTTACTTTCAGCCCAAATTTCTGGCCCACCATATTTGTACACACTCGAAGACATGAAATGATGGGAAAGAAGCATTACCTTAGTACATAAACTGAAACGTGTCCTCTTTCTGTGCACACACGTTTGTATGTGTGATTCAAACTTTATGATTACGACCACTAACATGCTACTGCATATATATTGTCAAAATATTTGGCACATCAGCAAGAGATCAAAATAATGAGTCAATTTTACTGCAGGAAAATTTTGGATGGTTTTCCAGAACACAGAAAACAACTGAAACCTAACAATGGTAAACAACAAACCAATGACTGGAATAGTATTCTACAAAACGTAAGTTTGTTTTTATGTAAAATGATTAAATAATGGTTTACACAACAAACTAAAAAGATCTTCAGAAAAAAAAAGTTGTGTGTGTGTGTGGGGGGGGGGGGGGGGCATAGTTAGCTATGAATGATTATATACTACGTACATGCAGTTAAAAGTACTACCTAGGTTATTAGAAGCAGAAGAAAAGTCTTAAATGGTCACTTACACAGATGGACGCTTCACTATCCACCAGTTGTTGACATCTTTGAAGCTGTAGCATGTCACCTGAAATTGACCTAGCATTAGTAAAGTGCAAGAACTACAGATATAATTTTATTCCACATGCAGGGCTTTATGTTTGGGTACAACTTTAGAAGTCAGCAGCATTTCCTCCTCAAAGGAGGATGGATATGAGCCTACACCAAGGCGCACTCTCGACTGACATCATACATGAACCAGACGGCTAGTGAATCCATCGTCTGGCCAACACCTCCTAGACAAGTTGGTCATGATTTGGTCCGGCACTGTGCCTTTAGTAGCCATGGAGGCAATCGGCGGTTGCGTTTCTGAATGGGGCCTCTCCAGCTTTAAGTTACGTCCGACTACACATTACCAGTAAACTATTTCCTTTCATTTTAAATTCACTGCTTTTCTTTTCTTGCAGTTTGCATTAAACAGACGTCACATACTCGTGCAACCTTGCAAAGTCACAACCCAGATTCCAGCGAGGAGGATATGAGAACAAAAGCTGGCATCGCCACTGTCTGGCATGTTTCTTCTTACATGCTCCATGCATTTTCCCGGTAAGTGGGTCCTTGTTTCAATGGAACATTTTTACATCCTTCCTAGATTATCCTCACCATCTTTGCGGGTCATATTGATCTGCAGTTGTTGTCTTAGCGCCAGTAGCGCTGAATGAATGGCTGTTTAAAATCAATGCTCTCAGCCAAATCTCAACTTCAAAGAATACTTTAAACAATTCATTCCAAGTGCAGAGCGTGCTACATGTGCTTGGCCAAAGTTTCAAGCAGCAATGTTCAACAGCTTGCTTACAAGCTCTTAAGTTATAATTCACACCTCAAAAGGGCATCTGAATGGTTCTGAATGGCCCTTCTGAGCTGCACAAGAAGTGCAACACACTATGCACACCCTTTCCAATGTGCAAGCTCTGCATGCTGGTATTCAGCAGGACTTTTGCGCACTCGCTATCATTGAGTGTCTAGAGAACATGTTGGAAGGTCAGTTCTGTATATACAATTAACAGTGTGAATGCCTTTACACCCGACTGCAGAAGGATGATGATTGTTGATAGAAGTAACCTGAGCACCTGAAATGTAGCAGCCTAAGTATGGCACTGCTCATCTACGACCACCCCATATGTAATGAAATGATTCTCTGTAGAATGTATAGTATTTTGTAAGGACTCGCTTTCATTCACATGTGAATTGAAGGAATTCATCAGGGATTAATTGTTGCATTAATCTGGGATGAAGGATAGTATTAGTTTCAATTTGGCCTAGTGAAACATAACAGGTGTCGCAGAAACCATAATAGCCCTACATGGGCTTTCACAAAACGTGAGCACTATGCCATTTGCACAAGTTGATGAAAACAGATCTTGTGCTAATGTAAATGAAGGTAGTAGATCCAGTGACAAAAGGAGGATGTGTTAAACACATTCATTATTGTATTGGTTCATTCAGTAATTAGCCAGAATGGATATTTAGCCATTTTTTCAGCTCTTACAAAATACGAATTACTAATTAGCTGTTGCAGCACATACTATAAGGAAGTGAACAGACATGCTTTGATCATGTGCATAAAGGATAAGCCGTGCAGTGCAGCCAGTGCTCACAATGCCATTTTATGTTTACAGTATTTATCTACTACTGAAACTTCCCTATGAAAAGTGAAAGACCCACCTGCTGTTGATGTGAGCTGCCCCTGCCATCAGGGTACTTGACTGGGTACACATGTGGGTGTGAGTGCAGCCAGCAGGCACGACCATGTGTATGCCGTAAGGTGATCTGCGAACCGTGGACCACTGACAATGGTTGGCCTCTAGTGATGGATGCCAATCCTCCCTGCAAAGGCACAACTGATGCAAATCTTGCAGGCATTTCTAACTTTTCAAAAATAAGTTACCCAGAGCAAGGCCTGGACAATGCATTGTAGCAACACTCAACAAAATCTCTCTACGGTTTACAATGCATCGAATAAGCCCAACCATCTCCTGCACTTACTCGAGGCACAAGAATGATCTGAACATTTCCAAAGCGTGCAAAATTAACAGAGAGGGGCAGTGCAACCTGAACTACTTAAGGAAGTGAAAGTGAATTAAAGAGACCTTGGATAACAACACACAAGGCTGAATTTAAACAATGATAGATCAGCAGAGTGATACCATGGGCAATGCAAACTTACCTCAAGGCTTGCTTGGAAAGCACTGGTCATAATGTTGTCATGAGGACCTGCCCTGGTAAGAAGGCTCAGATGCACATAGAACACACCAAGGTAGATGCCTAGAGGCACCACTGTCATCACAGTTGCCCTTGCAATGAAGTGTGCCCACAGTGTGGCCTGGAAGGCAAGACCCATGGTACGAATCCTTAATTGAGCCAGGCATGTATAAAGTTAAAGTTGTCCACTATCAAAAAAAAACTAGTAGGCTAGAGCATGTGCAAATGTTCCCTTCTAGCGAGTGTACAATCAAGTGCGATATTCAACAGACCACAGGAACAGGTGCAAAACTACATTGCTGTGCCTTCTGGTGGCTGCTGGGCTAAGTTGCAGAGTGTGTATCGCGCACGCGCATCTTTTCCTACTTGCCGTTTTGTCTGTTTGTTCGCTCGCTTCAAACATGCGTGCATTGTAACAAGGGAGGAAGCGCAGGTGGCAAGCCTGCAGTCACTTCGGAAGCACCGGGCGATGATATCATGATGAACACACTTTATATTTGTAGAAACAACGTATTTTCGTCCCAATCTCATCATCTGGGCGCTTCCACAGAGACCACAGTAGCGACACCTTGCGCTTCCTCCCTTGTTCAGGTGTGAGCGAGGTTGAAGTGAGCGAACAAGCAAACTGGCAGTTAGAAAAGGACGCACGTGAGCAGTACACATTCTCGTACTTAGCCGTGCAGCTGTCAGAATGTGCAGCTGATACAGTTTTGCATCCACTCTTATGGTCTCTATAATTTTGCTCGCAAGTGTCCAATTTACTTGGCCCTGCAGCAGATAAAATGCGTTTGGTGGCACTGGCACGTGTCAGCATACATGGGGGGACTATCCTCAAATTATTGTGTAAATGTATTAGTGGACATTTACACAATAATTGTGCAACACACTGACCTATTTTAGCAGACACTTGCAGCTACACTGAATGTAGCATGAGAGCAGCACAGTAGAGTGTTTGTTCCATTGCGCAGTGAAAAGTGTTTTACTACGAATTCTTATTAAAGAGAAGAGTTGATGATTTGTGAAGGTAAACCTATTGTATTTACATCAATATAACATGGCACCAAATTAACTATGTCATCAATCAATGTCGGTGGCAGCTTCTGTGGGAAAAAATTCTAAGCATTTTCATGGATTTCGAGGCCCTGCCAAAGCATCTTCAAAACTTTACGAACCACAATGGCTGACAGCTTGAAAATAAAGCACTGTATCAAACAATCAACAAAGATATGTTTATTTCACATAAAACAGGGGAAAAAAAACTGCGAAGTCTTTTTCACGTAAAAACTGTCACCAGCCGTAACAAACAAGGTGGCTTTCCACCACACAGACAAAACTGACCGGACTTGCTCGTCTCTTGGCAAGCATAAACCTTGGTAAGACACACAAATAAAATACACTAAACTAAACTGAAAGCAAAATTCAAGGATTTATAAACACTTGAAGTTTAAGGGTTTTTAAGGTTTTGAAAATGGCACGTCCATCCAAGAGTTTTCAAAGGTTTCAGGTAAAACTACAAATCCCCGTTACTGGGACTTGAAAAAGCAAAGAACAATTTGATCTGAACACTTTGTTCAACACACTGCTAAACTGAATTCTGAGCTAAGTCATAAGTTACTTTATTTGAAGACTAACCCTCCATTTTTTTTTTCTGGATCTATCAATATGCCGTAAATTGGAAAGTCTAAAAGAAGAACCCTTTGACTGGAAGTATAGCTTATATTGCATCCAGTTGATTCCACACTTCTCAAATCGAACATAAAATGTGTGCTGTTGCCAACCCTGCTAGATAGTATGTAAATGATGGTCGCAATAAAGAAATGGTAAGTTCTGTTGAGTTGTCTCATGACGGCTGCGCACTGCTTAAACACTGCCTTAAACTTTGGCACATGCGCTAGATTGTATGCTGCTTGGATTCCCATGTTCCAGTAGGCTGCAAAATAAGGCTGCTTGTCACTCACTTATACAAGAATAAACAGTCACTGAAGAAATATGCAAAAGAAAGTCTGTCAAAAGAAACACCCCCTTGAAGTCTTCTAGTATCACTACTTTAGCTGCCTGGTGCAAAAATTAAACAAATATTTCTTGCTTGCAACTCTTACATACACATTTCTAAATATGTGCCACAAGACTGCCATGGTAAAGACAACATTGCAATGTTAATCAATGCACACTGTCAAAGTTTCAGTACCAGCTGACTTAGATCTGTGCACACTGTCAAAGTTTCAGTACCAGCTGACTTAAATCTGTAAAATGCTTACACCATTTGCTCTGCTCGGAAACCGCTTTTGTGTCTAGTGCACATCGAGCCACACATCAAGTAATCATGCAGCCAGCTGAGTTTAGGTCAGCAAGTGCCACATGATGTTTTTAGAAACACACATGAAATAACCAATGCACATGCATCTATACTTTCCAGGAGTCACACCCATTTCCGCACTTAACCAGCTCTCTCCAACAAATTTGGCAATGAATAGCATTATGTGCACATTTGACATACTAAAGACTATATTTAAAACTTACCTACGCACATGGTATCAAAGGTCACGCTTAAATCTAGTACAAAAATATCAAAATGACAACTTCAAGAACACCTTACCACCTTTTTACCAACTCAGCATACAAAAGCTCACTAAAGCAAATTCAAAAAAAAAATATTTTTATTCAAATTTTAATTTAACTGAATATTGGGTTTACTTTAAAGTTTTTATACCATCAAACTTTCCTTGGTATCACTACAAAAAGAAGATTACAGGCTATATTTCTGGCCCAAAAGGCATTTTTCCAATGCAAGCAGGCTTCATTTTTTAAAGAGAGTATAAACTAGTTTAAAGTTCATGAGAGCTTTACTTCCAAAAATGAGGCATGAGTAAAAGCAATCTGAAAAGTAAGTGACATTCAAACTCACATCTGAGAAAGAGCCATTTCCAAGCATTCTCCAAAAATCTCTAGCCATTATGTAGACTGCTAAAAGCATAGAAAAAATGCCAATGTACTTGACGCTGAAAAGGAATAGTTAAAGAAAAACGTTACTAGTCTTTTAAGGAAAAAAATGTTTTCTTAATACAAAAAGACATGAAAGTGTTCAGGGGCTCCTACCACATAGAACATGTGAGAAATGAGACAGACAGGATCAACCACAACCACCAGGAGAATGTGAACGACCTGCAATAAAAAAATATGAACATAAAATCAATGTTGCCAGCATTTGTTGACAACTTGTAAGCTACATAGCAAGAAGCGTAAACAGCAAATAGGCATGCATGAACATTTGGATTCACATCATCTGGATTCCATGCATCATAACGTTATGTTTTAAGTATGGCAGTCCCAATTCAGTGTGGTGTACGCCTGCTCGTGACAATATTGTGTAAGGCTTGGCAGAGAGCTTCCTTGATAGCAGAAGAACAAAACTATTTTTGCATAAAAGACCTCGTTGCCTCTAAAATGAGGCAACGCCACGTGGTCGGGCCCCCATTCCAAGGCACCGCTGGCCCTCGCCATTCTTTCTTCCCTCCGGACCAGCCTGAGCTGGTCCCCGAGGGCAGATCAGCGATTTGACCGGACATTACACGCAGTGAGGAGAAAAGCTAGAGCGCAATACATTGAAAAAAAAAAAAACAACAACAAAGTATTTGGACACTGCAAAATTCACGAATGCTTCACCAGACTGGGCCAACGCAAAGAATATAGTGGCAGTTGTCGTAAGCAAAGAAGGTAAAATCACGGCTTGTGTTTCAGTTTTTCAAGCAACCATCATAGATAGCAGATGCATACCAATGTCACACCCAGAATAAATAAAACAATACTACTAATGTCTTAAATGAGGCTGTAGTAACCTGCTACCTGTAGTCGATTTAGTCCAACATAGCAGCATAACATAAAAAACCTGCTATTTACATTGGCAGTAACTTACACCATCACAGGAAAACTTAATTATCATTACTAGCATGCTTAATGTAAAAAAAAAAAAAAGCAGCGTATCGATTTTGTAAAACATACAACTTTTATAATTCATAAACAGCCAAATTAAATTGTAGGGACTCCGAATGGCTCAGATTACCTGTATCAACACCCTTGTTATGCAGTAAGCAAGAAGAATGAGTGTAACCAAGCAGCTAGAGTTTTAACAACCACATGAAACAAACAGAAAATGAAGCCAAGAAAGCTTTTCATATGCTTTCCTTCGCTTAATGTGGTTGTTACTAGTAATAATTGAGCCCCCTCATTTCCTCCTACGTTTTCCTTTGGCTCTGCTGTCTCTAAATGGAACAGGAATCTTAGATAGTATGAACAAGTGCAGCTAGTATTTGCACTGAAATCAAGCCAGGCCTAACAAAAATTAATTAGAAACATTGGAGAAGTGACATCAAAAATTAAAAAAGAAGTGGTATGGGCCCTACGTAATATAATCAAAGTCTAAACTCAATATAAAGAAGTTGTACTAGTTATACACTGTTAAAGAGTGAAAAGAAAATACACGGTTTTCAATGCAACTAAGATTAGGAAATGAAAACAATCTGTTACATAGAGAATTTCATTAAACTGCGGTTTGTTATATTGATGTTTGACTGTAGTATAGCAAAAAAAAAAAATTGCAATGCCATCAGGACAGCTAAGCTGGAGATATAGGAAGAAAATGTGAAGAGCTTTTCTTAGATCTTATATACAAGCAAATGCTGCAAACAACAAACTAAAAAAAATGCATTCTAAAGCTATTAGGCGTACATCAATGAAATCTCACTTGGGTTAGATTAATTATAGATAAGCAGAATCTAATCATATCATGGTTTTGGGACGTAAAACCCCAACGATCATCATCATAAGCAGAATTAGCATCGAAGTAATCTTGGTAAAGCTACAGGACCCGTAAATGTCTAATTTATTATTAAGAAGCTTTAAAGAGCACTTGAGCAGAAGCACCTGGCAGGTTGTGGATAAGATTCAAACTCCAACGCTTGGCTTAAAAATTTTCAGCTTGCCAAAGGCTTGATCTCAACGTCATGCATAGTAGCTGTGCTGCACTCATTTTTAATGTTATAGGTTATGCATTATTTCTTGCATGCTGTAATGGTGGAACTTACCACAATATTGCTATCAAAAATTATATTTTTGTAGACAGATGCCCTTGCATTTGAAATACAAAAAATTTCCATGGAGGCTGCTCTACAGAGCTTTTTACATACCATGCCCATAGGCGAGACCTTATTTGGCTATGTCACAACACCTACCACTGAATGGCATTGAATATTTATTCCCCTGTTATATAGTATCACCATGGCAGCAGAAGGCACAGCTCAAGCAGCTGTTATTTCAGCCATCCGGTGACTGCTTAGATCAGGGGTCAGCAACCTGTGGCCCGCGGGGCAGTATTATGTGGCCCACGACATGACTTCAGAACCACCCCCCTGTAACCATTCAACACCTCCCGACTAACCGATGAACACCTTCGCAATGTTCTGCGTCTGTCGGTGAACAACCCTGTAGATATTTGCGAGTTGGCTGAGAATGTCTAGCACCAAAAGTTGCATTGAGAGCTTTTTTTTCCCCTTGTAACCCATGTTTATAAATTGCAACCTTGTGATATTAATAAAAACTTAATAAAAACACTCACTGAAAAACACACTTGAAAAATTCCCTACTTCCATTCAACCTGTGACATGCATGCTGAAAATAAACATGATTTCTATTCCAGTTTTGTTCATCATTATTGCCAACTCACCGAATTTTTCTCTTCGCCTGCAAAGCCCCCCTAATTTGCCATGTGGCCCCCGCCGTGTCAGCTTCATGCAACTCGGCCCTCCGTCTAAAAGGTTGTCGACCCCTGGCTTAAATGACACAAAACTTTGGTTAAAGCTGTACAGGCATCAACCTTTTGTCCATTACATCTACATTGCTATCTTATTGCGTGCCAGCTCACTAGTTGAAGGCGATGAATGTAGCAGCCTGCTAGCACTCTGTCCTTTCATGTGGCCGGCTCGGCCGTTTCTTCATTTCAGTGATGCACTGTACCAGTTCAAGTACCGATTGCTTTTACCCTTGACATTCTAGTCCTTAGAGTGGTAGATTTATAAGGCTATTACAGCTGTGTGCCTGTTGTAGACATCAATTGCATGTGCAAACTGTGTTCAGATATACAAGTTTGTGCACTTGCAGAAAATTCCTGCTTGCAGACTGCTCTGACCATGGTGGTTGGTTCCCACTGCCTCATATTTGTTGCCACCACTGGCCAGTTAACTTGGAACTGGTTTTCTGATTGCTCACAGCTCAAATCAATATTCATTCGCATATGCTTGCAACATTCACATATGCTGCAAGTGATGGGGCGATCACTGGGCAGGCTTGCTTGCTGATTCCTGGTGCAGAAATAAAACCCTCACTGTCCACCTACTGCTCCAATATTGTTTCCTATAAGCATGCTAGTGTTCTTGAGGAGAACTTCTTCTTGGCCTAGTTGGTATTGCTTACTGTATGGCATACTGCCACTAGAAAAAAACATACACAGAAGAGAGACACGAACTCTCTTCTGTGTATGTTTTTTTCTAGCGGCAGTATGTCATACAGTAAGCATGCTAACGTTACTAGAAATAGATTCTTCAACCTTGTGGCTTTCTTGCGTACTCCACTGTCTCAACATAAGCACATATGGTAGCTCGCTTGCCAATTCCTGGTGCAGAAATAAAACCCTCACTGCCTACCTACTGCTCCAAAGTTGTTTCCAGTAAGCATGCTAATGTTACTAGAAATAGATTCTTCGATCTTGTGGCTTTTTTGCGTACTCCACTGTCTCAACATAAGCACAGGGTTCAGTATTAAATATGGCAGCTCGCTTGCCAATTCCTGGTGCAGAAATAAAACCCTCACTGCCCACCTACTGCTTCATAATTGTTTCCTAACATTAACAAGCAACCAAGCTTTGCTAAGGTTTTTCTTAGTGTGCCGCCAACATGAGTAACCATTTGTGAGTAACCATTTGTGAGCTGCCCAACAGTGTATCAAACGTAACTGACCTCTGCCTCCGGAACTTGAGCAATGCGAGCAGGCCCAGTGCTGAGAAGCACATCAGGATACCTTCCATGAGGACAAACCGTGATTGGGTGAGAAGAGAGTTCTCAACAAGTACAAGTACGGCAGCCAAGGCCGCTGACACTTGGGTCAAGCCAAGCGACAGTGCAAGGTGGTAAGTGACGGGCACCAACAGTGAGCCAAAAAATGCTGGCACAAATCGTAGAGCCCACAATGGGACTGATTCACTGTAACCTAGAAAGAAATAGGCAAAAAGAGTTGTCTAGGTAATACTTTGATGCAGCAAGTGCTTGGCCTATCAAGCCATTAGCTGGATTGTGTGAAAAGTGCAAGTATCAAGTTGCTTTTTCTGTGAAAATGATTACACAAACCAACGAATGTGCAAACATTCACAATTTCAGAAAATAGTAGAGTACTGCTTCACAAACAATTAATATTCAATAAAAGAAGCTGCTGTCCAATGTTTTGCAATTATTCACTTGTGGCGATATGTATTAGGTAAATGTTAAGAAAGCCTTGCTGTAGCTTACCACACTGCATCAAGGAGCTCCTGTTAGGTAATATATTAGTCCAAATCTTCCCAGAAGCAGTAATTTTCTAACATTGGTGTTCAATTTCATAGTTATAATTCAAAATTATGAACACTGAATAAATAACCATTCATGCGCTGACCAATCCTGATTAACTAAAGCACAGTGAAAGAGCCACACAATCATGAAATGGCTCCATAAATAAAAGTCATTGTTCTTTGCATGAAAGCTAACAGTGTCCACATGATCATCCAACTAACTTTCTGATATAAAGTTTTAATCACTGCTCCACCATGAACAATCCTTCGAAAGCAGTCATAAAGCAGGGCGAATTTTACAGGTATACTCGCAATTTTCTGTGGCAACAAAGGAAAAAATACAGAGGCAGAGTTACTGTGCAGGTGTTACTGCTGCAAGTATTCTGGTCGTGTTTTACAGTGCTCACAGTTCTATATCTTTGGAAACATACTGCATAAACATAGGTGAAACTGTTTCATCTTTGCACAAGCATGGAAGAGAAATGCAGAAAAGTAAGTTTTAACACTGAGTGGTACAATTCACTGTTGTAAGATGTTATAAGATGTTCATGTTCCTTTTATCCAGCTTAAACTAACATGGACAGCAATGTGGAACTACTCTTACAAGCACACTAACTTGTACATAGTTTGCCTCTATAGCTTTCCCTCCAGTGCGACAGAAAGTTGTCGTCAAGTATTGAAAACATGCTCAGTAGAATGACGATGGAACATGTTATGCATTCATTCATGAACTGGCATGCTGCCCCAAGTCACATTAAAAGGGCGCAACAGAGAAAACAACAACAACAACATACAAACAAGCAAGGGCAGGCTACTTACTGCCACCTATCCTGTCAAATTCAGTATCACCATCAAAGCCAGCCAGATATCCTGAAAACAGGAAAGCATCGCAATTGTTGCTAGAAACAATAAACAAGAAGTAAAGGTGCATAAAGGCAACTGCTTGAACTTACATGAAAAGTGGCTGCTTCATATACTAAAATAAAATGTGCAAAATGTCTCAATATTCATGCAGACAAATGCAACTGCGGTCCAAGCTGAAGTAACATGAAGATCACATGAAGCAATACATGCAATGAAAATTTCACCAAGTTATAGAAGAATAAACATGTGAAGAGGGCATGTCCTTAAACTGAAAGATAACTTCTCTGGGCTGTAATTGGCAGGTACATATATTTTGTGCTCGGTTCCGGCAAACTTTTGTTGGTTCCTGTAGCGCTAAAATTCTTTACAACTATTGCATGAAGATACTTGACTGTACACAATGCGTGAGAACTATAAAGAGAATCGAGGTGCTCAGTTTTGTGTATGCAAAAACCATTAAAAGCAAACAGACAGTGAAGCCAAGGAAGCATAAAAGAAATCAAATGTGCGTTTTAATTGAAATTTAAAAATAATAATGAAAAGAGAAATGAAAGCAGACCAAATCTGTCACTGGTGGGAGCCAAAGCCTGCAATGCACCATCAATTCAGCTATGGGGAAAGCTCTACCCTTGTCCATATTCTTTGTGCAGCTATACAAAACCCAGTCCTGGGAGTGCTATCCAGCGCAAATCCATGGAAGGGGCGTGGCGATCCTTTCAAACACATATACCCAGGCAATTGGCCAATAAACCCTTTTGTGTAACGTTAAGGCATCAGATCTGCCAGAGTGTGGATGTTTGCCATTCAAAGAGCTAGAAGAATAAAGTATACTGAAGGGTTCACTGTAGTTAAATTTGTAGTGTGTTGCAAGTGGCACACCACCAGCAACAATACAGCTTTTCTTCAAGTTCCATTTACCCTCTTCACTAATCTCTAAGTTTCAAGTTTACCTCCCTTATGCTTTACTGACAGTTTGCTTCATATGGTTGAAGGTATTCTACAAATTCTGACGCATGATTGCGAGTAAACCCTCAGCCTATTTGATGTTTGTGTAGCACCAATTCTGATGGTTGGTTTAGAAGTGAGCCTCATTCTGATGTTGGACACCAGAACGATAAGTGGCTTGACTGCCACACTTAAACATGACTTGAAGCTTGCTAGAAACATGTAGACCACATGTTTCAAAAAAATATGTTCTACTAAACATGTCTGTGGTTTAAAGAAAAGGGGAAGGAGATAGACGACTGCTCGTCCTTAATGTACGAGTTACAGCAGAAGCTTTTACCATTTGCCAGCTGACACATAGTAAAAAACTGTTTTGAATTATGTTAAGATTTTTCTGGCAAACAGCAATACTGCAGACATAAGTGCACATGCATTTGTTCCCTTCTCTCTCTTTATTTTTTCTTATTTGTTATAAAATGACACCAATAGTACGTGTCTACAACAGAAATTCAGTCAGCTTGTAAAATTTACCGCTAACACCTTATTAATGCAGCGGCCTCTTTTTAGCTTCCATTGACATGTCTTCACTAGTAAATTCTTGGGTTTTGCATGCCAGAACCTCAATATGAGTATGAAGTATGTATGCTGTAATGGGGTGTACTAGATTAATATTGACTGCATGGGGTTCTTTACTGTGTACCCCTATATATATATAAGTGCACAGGCATTTTCGCATTTCAGCCAATTTAAATGCTGCTGCTGTGGCTGGGACTCAAACCTATGTTGTCAAGCTTAGCAACATGATGCCACAAAGCCACTATGGTTTTTTTGGGTTTCAGAGTCCGAATTACTTCCTGGCAATGACAATGTAAGTGCAGATGAATTGGAGCAGCGAGTGGAACAAGCGTTACAACCAGTGGGTAAAAGGGCAGGCTCTTGTGAATAAAAATAGATATATAAAAGTTAAACAAACAGGAATGAAATTAGGCAAGATTAAGTTTTTGAAAAAAGCACACTGAAGTTGACAACTTCCATACAGGATAAGGGAAAAGCTTCTTTCACCGTTCTTGTAGAATAGAATTGAAGTCAGGCTGCTTAATAAAAAATTGTAACCCTAGAATGAGCCTATGAAAAAGAATATAAATTTCTGCACCTTTCGTTCATTTATCATATCACTATGTACAGCTGCAGTGGAAAAAGAACAGAACAAGTGGCCAATGACCCACACAAGAAAAGTGCATCTACAGTCGGTTACAATGTAAGAATATTACAAGCTCCACCCACTGCCATCACTGTCCAACCCAGAGAGAATGCGACGTTCCATTCAATCACATTTACCCACTTCTGATATGTCAAGCACTTTTGCGTGTTTTAAGATAGTTGGTGTACCCATACAGACACATGTTCGCGTCCCTGGTTTTCAGCTGAAAACTTAAATGTCCAGGCAAATTTCACCAGAGATTCTGACATCACTGCTCAGCCAAAGATCATATTTTAGGTAAGAACAACAGACCTTTAGTTTTTTATATGCATGGTGTTTACATTAGCACAGAAACAGTAATTATCGTTCGAAAGGAAACCAGCTTGCACGACTCTCTTACACAGTTGAATAACAAGCACGACATGGCAGTTTTACGGGCAGAGCATGTATTTATTCTTCGGTTGTAATGCTGGTTTCAGAATGGGCTACTTTCTGTAGCCACAACCCCGCCTAAAAACTTGAAAAGCATTGGCATGCTTGGGAACAGAGCTCCACACATCGCAATTTTGCCATTCTGGTCATCGGTCCCTTTTGGTAACCTTTATCCACTGCAGCTGTGACAATAAGAAACAGCAAAGCACTATTAACGTTGCCTACACAATGTGCTGCAGCCATTGCTGATGCTGAAAAAAATGCTATGTGAATATATATGAAAATGCTATGTGTGAATATATATATATATATATATATATATATATATATATATATATATATATATATATATATATATATATATATATATACACCCTCTTTTTTTACCTGCTAATGCAACCAGCTGCTTTCCAAGTGGTGGATGCGAATCGAAAAAGAAAATATTCTTCATGTACAGGCTGGCGAATTTTCCGTAATGTAACTCGTCGAATCTGCAAGATAAATATAACATTAGCAAACTATCTTGTATGCATACCTTAGATGTAATATAAAACATTCTATTTAACACAATGTGTTTTATAAATCATGTTGACACGTATTTGAAGAGAGAATAATACGAGTGTCATACAGGCACTTTCGAGCGCGCTACGATCAGCCTCGAATTTCTCGACTGCGATTGGCTCCCCTCCCCTTCTTGCGCAAGTAAGCCAATCGCGATAGAAAAACTCGATCCCGATTGCGTTTGAAGGTGCACCGTGCGACACCCGTATAATAAGATGCGAGACTTACACGATGCTCCGAGGATATTCCAGCCTCCACATTCTTGTGAGAAGCGCCAAGAAAAATAGAGCCACAGACATTGCATCAATTTCGATGCTGACGGTGAAAGCTTTGGAGGAGCCATTTAGACACGAGCTCAAGTAACTAAATGCGTTGTTCGTTTCCACACGAGGAACCTGTAGGGCGAGATTCCTTGGTGGTCAGCCAACAAGCAGATACACGCATTCCTGATGAAACGTTCAGCAAATAACACTGCATAAGGACATGTCTGATAAACACACATAACTGCATAACGCATGATCATGCAAATAAGCCGCCGTGTTCACACTCGTCGCTCGACCAATTTATGCGATAATCCTTAAGCGGTATATTTAGACATGAGGCCAACTGCTTGAGAAAACAAAATACTAATGCAACACTACATAAGTAGGGTCATAAAGCTTGAACAGCTGGGAGACTTACCTCCGGTGTTTCCTTCAGTACACCTTCGTGACGTAAGGTACCGTTAGCATTGCTGGGGTCGTCGCTCCCGTCAATCGCTTCAACAGGTGACAAGCTCTCCGAAGCAGCGGCCGCTTTCGGCGTGTTTCGTTTTCTATTTTTAACCTCGCTCATGTTCCAGCGTTACGTAACGAACTGTTCGCACTTAAGAGTAATCAGTGAAGCAACTACAGTAAATATGTGATGAATTCCATTAAATATCCGCACTACAACCCGACCGCGCATCAAGTACTCAGCCCACCACACCAGTCACACTGACAGCACCACGTGGCAGCCATATTAGCCAGCGGAAATGCATCACAGGTCACGAGGCCAGAGAAACGAGGCGACGAGGCGCTTTTGGGCTTTTGGCGCTTTGATCGGCTCCTCGTTACTTCCGCTGTTTCACGCACATTTTACAAGCATTAAGCATTTTGTCTCCACATCGCTGTTGTGCTGCGCTGGTACTGCCGCAGCGAAGAGCACTGGCACTGCATTGCAGTAGCACACGACCTGCAGAGTTTCCTGTACTCATTGTAGCTTAAGGGCTTTCTGCGGGGCGACCTCAGCCACAACAGAGGCCACGGCTGTACCACGGCAGCTACGTTGGCGGCTTGCTCAAACGTTAGTAGACTCGCAGTCGTAGACGAGGTTGCTACGAGTGTTCAGACGGTCCTGAATTCTGACAGTGGTGGCCGACTTGAGTGTGCACCGGTTTGCGAGATGGCTTCGGGGGGCGATGAGAGCGGTGAGCAACCCAAAGAGGCCGAAGACGAGTTGGTGGCGCAGCAGCAAGCAGCAAGGACGTATCTCAGACAGCAGTTCCTGCGGTGCATGACAGGACTGGCAGGTCACGCCGCCACATTTCATATGTATGAAAAAACTACTGTCAAGGGGACCTTCCGTTGTTGTGACATTGATGTGCAGAACTTCGGCGTTTCCGATCTGTTTACCGCATTGGGTCGTCAGCCTGCAGCGATACTCAGAGCTGGTGATATAATCAGTTTCACCGTGAGCAACTTGGATGTCGCAGCAGATTCTAGTGGCAGTTAGAATGGGGCTGTATTCCTTAATGAACTGCCGTATCGCAGTTTTTTTTTTTTTCATTCTGTAAACGGTGGGCCCGAGTTCCATAAAAGCAGCGTATTCTTGTATACGCCGTTTCTTGCTTGCTTTTTCTGTCTTTTTGGACACTGCACGAAGTGCGTGCGCGAGTGGCTCGTATGACCTCTTTCAGCTGCTCAACCGCCGAAGGGGTTCTCCGCGAGCGTTTTGACTCGAGAGCCAAAACAATAGTTTGCCTTCATTGCACGAGCTGCCAGTGTGCACACAAAACGACAGTCTATGATTAGAATACTATCTACCTAGCATCATTCACTGCACTAAACGCTGGCGCTAGTAGTATATGAAGTTCTAAAACTGACAACACTTACTTCTGCATTTAATCGGTGTAGGCACACTGGCTGCAGCACATAATGAGCAACACGTTCAGGCCAACTACCGAAAATTAGGCTGACACTTGTCCAACTGCAGTGTGTTGGACTTCCGCAGAAAACTAGCAAAACATAGAAATTGTACTTCCTTTTCATTTCAAAGGTAACATGTGACTGTGCAATGTCTGTTAGCAAATACTTTCACTTTCCTAATGCATCTACATTTGTCGCAAAAGTTCTCAGATTGCGTAAATTGTAGTGTAGCCCAAATACTCTGGCTGAGCTCCAAGCCTGGAGTTGGTGCGATTTGCAGATACCTGAAATGTTACATGCAAAAGATCTGCAGTTTTTATGCTAAAATCTGGCACATGAAGTTCTTTTTAATATATGTTTTAGCCATAGATGAACTATTCAATGACATGTTGCATTTAAACTAGGGGTGCGCGAATATTCGAAATTTCGAATATTTTTCGAATAGTGATTGCTATTCGATTCGATTCGCAATGGAATTTTACTATTCGAACTTCCCAAAAAGAAATACAGTCAACGTCCGATTGAAAGTGACCCCTTAAGATTTTCAATATGCTTCACCTCATTACACTCTCGTATTGCGGCAAAGCTGCCTTTCAAGCTCCGTTACGGTCGAACTTTGGCAAGACACAGTCAACGTCCAATTGAAAGTGGTCCCTAGATTTTCAAAATGCTTCACCTCATTACACCCCGGTATTGCGGCAAAGCTGCCTTTCAAGCTCCGTTACGGTCGAACTGCCACAGTATGCTTCACCTCATCACATCCCGGTGTTGCAGCAAAGCTGCCTTTCAAGCTCCGTTACGGTCAAACTTTGCCAAGACCACGACCTCCTCTGGCCAAGACACGGTCAACGTCCGATTGGAAGTGGTCCCTAGATTTTCAATATGCTTCACCTCATCACACCCTATTGCGGCAAAGCTGCCTTTCAAGCTCCGTTACGGTCGCTAATACATTAACTCAAGAAAACGCTGGTTCCAACATGGAGATGAAAGATGTGGCAGATTGGGGGCTCAATTAATGCTGTTTTGGGCCTGAAATTTGGGCAGGAAGTCCGAAAAATCGGACGCCGAAACTTTTTAGCATCCAAAATTTCAGATGTTCTTATATATCGTCGTCTACGAGGCAGATTTGGAACTCCGGACTTGAAGGGAGCACACCCTTGTCTGCCACATCAGTTGGGCTTCCACAGAAGTTGAAAGAGGAGGAGAGGCTGAGGAAATGGCATCTTTGCCTATCACATGTAAAGTGTTGTCGGCAACACTTTGGTTGCACCAAATCATGTACGTAAATAGAATTCGGCCTCTACGTTGCCTCATTCTTGATAAGACAACTATGAAACGCCACCTTGCCAGTGCTTCATCAACCTAGTGAAAAGAAACACTTTCATGTTGCTATCTGATAAGAATATGCTTAGGAATCCTCTAACTTTTTTTTCTGCAATTTCGCTTTGAAGTATTAGAAAAATATTCTAGAAATATTAGAAAAATATTCGATTCGATTCACACTCACACTTCAATATTCGAATTTGCTTCGCACCCAAAATTTTGCTATTTGCGCAGCTCTAATTTAAACAATGTCTATTATGTCAGTTTGTCCTAGTGTGGAGTAGCAAAAGCACAGGATTGTTTGTGCCTGCAGGACCATCTAAGCATAAGTCTGATCAGGGCTTAAAGTCTCCCTTCATAGAAGAGGGGGCCCTTATAAAGCGGCTGTATATATATATATCAGTGAAAAGATCACCTGGCAGCAATCTTTTCGCTGCAAAAACCGACGCTGCTGCGGCCTCAGCGGCTCTACAACGCGCAGATCATGGGTTGTTGGAACACGGTGTGAGCTAGCATACTGAAGAATAAACACAGGATTTCTAGATATGTCGGTCAAGATCCACTTTCGCGGTCGTATTATTCAATTTTAGGCAAAAATGTGATCGTATTAAATGCATGAAAATGCATTATTTCAAGGGACGTTGGCCGGGAAACAAAAAACGTATTAGGCTGAAAAACATATTATGCAGAATCACATCAACGAGATTCCCCTGTATATATATATGCTATCGATTAAGCGTTAAGAGAGGTGTTTGCGATGATCACAGTTCAGTGAAGCCAACTGTGTCTAGAACTGAACAAATGCTTATGAGTAAGAAGCGTGGAAAGTTGGGCAAGCAAACCCAGTTGTTAGTCTGCACTCGATTGTCTCACTTCTCTCTTCGTGTCCCGTCCCACCGCGCAGTTTGACCAAAATGCTTATGAATGTTATACAAATACATATATTATTCCGAATGTATTTCGGGCATTTATTCAACGTGTCAATCCAATCAAGCTTTAAATGAAATTATTTTGGAAACTATTTTTCAAAAATAACTCGGAATGTAAAGGCTTAAAGATATGTGAGCTCAAAGTAAATACATTAGTTGACTGACTGGATTCAGAACCTCAGGCACGACAATACTATATTTTATTTTTACTGCCACTTGCCTAAAAAAGTAGGAAAAATACATGCGTCTTTGGCATTACAGCAGACTTGTAATGCACAACTAAAAGAATAAAAATTGAGTGGTAAAGAGACCAAGGTGAACAATTACTGATTCACGAGCAGGTAACTTCACGCTCAGGTGCCTCGTGAAACAGTATGCTGTGCCAAGAAGCCTGTCGAACAGGGTGGTGACCCATAGTTTCAGGAGGCGCTGCCCATGGTGTTCAGTGTCTCGCTGAATTGCATTCAGCATTACAACGATACCTGTTTTCTTCTGTTTTGCTGATGTCCCATCAACCAAATAATCGCGATTAAATCATTATTTGGGAAATTGCAGCATATAATTTCCCCACAAAAAACAGTACTGCCAAAAAATTCAACTCCAGCACTTATCAAATGGGTGCCGCAGTGCCACCGTTGGACTGCCGACGGGGGGCCGAGCCCCTCCTCGAAATATTTGGGGGGGGCGCCCCCCCCCCCCTGTCTATAAGCCCAGAGTCTGATCTCGTGCAAAAAAATTCAGTGACGATTATGATACTGCCTAACACGAATTCTGAGTGCAGCTTCGTGTTGCGGCAAGGGCAACTGTGTCTTAAGTTTTGGCTTTCCGCAAGGTATCGACTACGCCATAAATCATAATTTTTTGTGAAGTAGGACAGCACCCACTAAACCATTATTCATCTTTCTGTGATAAACGAGGTACCCGCTACACATATGTAAGGTATGTGCACTTTGTTGATGCTGCGTGTGGGTGATGATGATGAATTATGGCTGAGCACTTTGCAGTGGGTGGAAAGCATTAAACCACACACTTGTTGCATTATTAGCATTGTGTGATGACTGGTTATTTTACTCTTCTGCCATGCTATATTACATAGGTTAACGCGATTCCTTGCCCACCATGACGTCTGTGTAGGGTCTTTTTGCAAATGAGCTTCAAGCACCAGCGTGGCTCTGTGGTAGAATACTCGACTGCCACGCAGAGGCCCCGGGTTCAAATCCCATTCGATCCTGGTATTTTTTTCAAATTTAATTTTCATATCTATCGGTTGCCCCACCGATGGCGACGCCGCTCAACGCAGGAACGGGCACCTAAGAGCTGCGCTCTGAATTAAAAAACGATTAGAGATCCCTCGGCGGGGCTTAAACTCCTCAGGACCGATGAATAAAAGTTCTTAACTGACTGACTTCATAGCCTGAAGCAGCACAGCGGGCTGTGAAAGGATCAGCAGTGGAGGGCTCTGATCACTTTTAACCACTTTGCATTTATTGAAGTGCACTGTAAGTGGAGTACACAAGCTTTCTTGCATTCAAACGCCATAGAATTATGACCAGGAATTAGAGCTGTGCGAATAGCAAAATTTTGGGTGCCGAAGCGAATTCGAATAATAAAAGTTCAGTGCGAATCGAATCGAATAATTTTCGAATATTTCTCAAACATTTTTCGAATACTTCGAAGTGAAATTACCAGTGATGCTACCGAGGACTTCTGATTTGGAGCAGTTTTTGGAGCAGCAAAATTTCCATTTCGGAGCACTTTGGAGCAGCAAAAATTTTCATCTTGGAGCACTTTGGAGCAGATAATTTCGCATCTGGGAGCACTCTGGAGCAGCAAATTTGACATCCTGGAGTGCACTACAGAAGCATATTGCATTAATATTCAAGCACCTGAATATTATTATGGGGCTCTTATGAAGGCTAGAAATATTTCGATTCATTGCAGATCTCATGGAAAAAATCATCTCAGGAGAACTCCATACTGCACTCGCTAATGAAAAAATAAAGGCTCATGCAGTTGATCAGTGCTCTGGATTAACCTCTTCGGCGATTATTTTCGACACTAGCAAACAGAATACCGGATCAATAAAATTGCACTTTATGAAATAACACTCTAAATACATCCATGTGGTTATCAGCAGACGTGGTAGATAGACAAACGCCGTGATGTACAGCAGTGCCTCAATGCGAAAGAGTCACACTGTCCCTAATGCATTCCCCTAAGAAAACTCCAAGGCGAAAGCCAGGTTCTTTTTCTTCTCGATCGACGGGTAAATCCTCCCCCTCCCTCTCTGCAAGCTTTCTGCACCTCACCTCGTTTTGCCCTACCTCCATGATCGGTTCAACAATCACGGAAGCAGTGTAAAGCGACGATGTCATGTGATGACGTCATCACGTGACATCACGATATATGACGCCATGATGACGTCACAAGTTTTGACGATCTATGACGTGATGATGACGCCATCACATGATGATTATTTTTTGCATCAATCGACTGACGCCGCCGACGGCCAATTTTCGTATTTGATAAAGCATCCAAGGCTTTCGCATTAATATTGCATATTGAACGTTAACGACCTGGCCTTACATACCAAACTGTCCTCCACCATGTCACCTCTGTGCCATGCGCGAAACAGCTTCGCTTATCATCCACTTCACAGAGTGAAATGGCTCCTCAATTTTAAAAAAAATTTTATTGTGATAGCAATTATATGAACACTCTCGGCAGATTTTTGCCATCGCTGTTATTTTCCGTATAAAGTCCAAATTAATAACATCACCACGCGCATTCTAGCCGCGGGTAAAAGCTCGCGAGCGCTGTCGACGAACGCGGCTGAAGCGGAGATTAAACTAGCCGGCCGTCTGTCTCTGCCGCACGGACAGCGCATGAGATAACATCTTCCCGCGTGCGGGCCTGCCGTCGATTGCTCATCAAACAGAGAGGAAACGCCCCGTCCATCTTTCGTAAGGAGCATGAAGGGACGCCAGGGGAGCGGATTGGGGGGGGGGGGACCGCATCGTTCGAAGGACGCAGTCGCTTGCGCGCGCGCTATCTCGAGACATCAGGAGACGGCTCGTAAACTTGCTGTGCTCTCAACGCTTACTCGCGTTTAGAGAACTCAGAGCATGAAAACGCTTCGGTCTTCGGAGCGGCCATAGTCCGTTAAACCAGCGTTTCGTTGAGTTACGCGAGATTGGATCCAAAAGAGTTAGCTGCTAGCCTTACTTCGTTTAACAATACAATTTGTTGGTATCGCATTCATTGCTTAAGCGAAACTGAGTTTTTTTAACTGTCAGCTATTGACGCTCGAAGGCGAGGGACGGACGTGTAACATGGCGCGTAGCCGCTTCACTGTGGGCCGTCAGCGACGGGCCCGCTAACAGCTGTGCATTTGCGGCTGCTCCGACCAGGAGATAGCTTTTATTAATGAGATGTCACCTTTAAAAAAGCAAGCAAACAATTCGAATTGGATCCCTAGCACGTGTGCTCGAAAGGGCAGGGCCTTTTAGGGGGTATAATTACCGCAGAGTGAAAACCAGAGACTTTGGCGCAGTTTGGCGCAATTTTCGTCGATATTATCAGGATGGCGCAGCAAATACAATTTGGCGCACTTTGGCGCAGGAGTGGAATCACTGAATTACAGAAAAAGTTGCAGAGAATCCCTAACTATGTTCTTATGAGATAGCAACATGACAGTGTTTCTTTTTGCTAGATTGATGAAGCGCTGGCACGGGGTGGTGTTTCATAGTTGTCTTAACAAGAATGAGGCAATGTAGAGGCCAAATTGTATTTATGTACATGATTTGGTGCAACCAAAGTGTTGCCGACAACACTTTACACGTGATAGGCAAAGATGCCATTTCCTCAGCCTCTCCTCCTCTTCCAACTTCTGTGAAAGTCCAACTGATGTGGCGGACAAGGGTGTGCTCCCTTCAAGTCCGGAGTTCCAAAGCTGCCTCGTAGACATCGATATATAAGAACATCTGAAATTTCGGATGCTAAAAAGCTTCAGCGTCCGATTTTTCGAACTTCCTGCCCAAATTTCTGGTCCAAAACAGCACTAACTGAGGCCCCACCTCTGCCACATCTTTCATCTCCATGCTGGAACCAGCGTTTTCTTGAGTTAATCCATTTGCGACCATAGCGGTGCTTGAAAGGCAGCTTTGCCGTAATACGGGGGTGCGATGAGGTAAAGCATATTGAAAATCTATGGACAACTTGCAATTGGACGTTGACTGTCTCTTGGCAAAGTTCGACCGTAACGGAGCAGCTTTGCCGCAATACCGGGGTGTGATGAGGTGAAGCATATTGAAAATCTAGGGACCACTTCCAATCGGAGGTTCTCTTGGCAAAGTTCGACCGTAACGGACCTTGAAAGGCAGCTTTGCCGCAATTCGAGAATGTAATGAGGTGAAGCATATTGAAAATGTGTAGGAGTCACTTCGAATTTGACGTTGACTGAGTCTTGGCTTAGACCGTAACGGAGCTTGAAAGGCAGCTTTGCCGCAATACTGGGGTGTGATGAGGTGAAGCATATTAAAAATCTGTAGGGGTCGCTTTCAATTGGACGTTGACTGTATTTGTTTTTGGGAAGTTCGAATAGTAAAATTTCAGTGCGAATCGAATCGAATAGCAAACTCTATTCGAAAAATATTCAAAATTTCGAATATTCGCACACCGCTATCAGGAATCAAACCTTGTACTCAGCACACCACATAACCACTATGACGAGTAGTCCTACACCACAAACACCTCCATAATGTGCCCTTCTTGCATTCTTTCAGCACAATGGCTTTTCTGCCCCATAAAACCTCAGTGTAAAATTTTAGCTGAAACCTACCATGAGGAAAGCTGTTTAAATGACCTTATAAGAACAATTTCGTCCACTGTCTATGATTCGGTTTTGATTAATGCTATGGTATGCACTTAGAAGTGCATTGTCTTATTTGCATTTATATATTGATCTCGTGTCAGCTGTATTAAGCACTCACATTCGAATAAGGATATCACTAAACACTTTCTGGAAACAGTAGAAGATTGACATCATCGGGCAATACTAAGAAGCAACTACAAGTCATAGTAAAGGCACAACACAGCAGGAATGCTAATAGTTTAATGCTCTGCATAAAAAAATTTCTCACTGACGTCAGTAGGAATGTACAATCATACATTCAAGTGCACCTTTGACTACAGAAATCTTCAGGGGTGCACATAATCCCATCTGCATGATGTGAACCACTCGTCCAGTTTATATGCAGCAAGCACAATACACACGCACTGGACAATCTTGTCAGTAAAATAAAGGTGTAGTGTAAATGAAGAATAGCATAAAGTTGTTAGCAAAACAAATTTTCTGAATCTAAATTAAACCAACAGTCAAAGAAGTCAGTGCAAGTAAATACTAAAACATGAAACACACGTCATAAATAACCACTACTAAGCAATTTTAAAATGGCATGGTTTCTATTGACAAAAACAACTAAACAGGGTACATATGTTCTTGGGCACCATTCACGTGATGCTCATATGCCAGCAAACTCATCAAATTAGTCTGGCAGTGCACACAAAAACGACTACAATCCACATGTTTTGTCTTACATAGACAAAGTCCGTCTTAAGAAATGTTAACAAACAAAAACAACCAAGAAACATCAATGACAACATGCAAAATGCCAAGCACAATTCTACTCCGACCTCGTGGCACCTTATAATACACTTCAAACGAATTTTCACAAATTTCACTCATGTTTATGCTGCCATATGAGTGTTCACATAATCATGCAGTATCTTTCTCTTGTCTTGCTAAAAACATTTGTGACAAGTTGGAAGCTACACCTCTTAAGGGTGATGCAATGACTAAATATGTGGCAAAACATATACACCTCTCAGAATGGCAAATTTAATCTCAATTTGAGCAATTCTCACATGGTGTTCAAGGAACCCTGAAACACCGTTATAAGTAATCATAGAACAACCTCACTTTTTGACTAGGTTGCCTCATGAATTTCCTGCTGCAAAACTTTTTCAAATGCCTCAAGTGCAAGTTTAGTTACAGGCAGTCGTCACACTGTAGGAGAAGCGCTCTTGACCCTTTCGTCATTGCAAGCATACCGGAAGCTGCATCTGAGGAGGATAGCAAGGGATTGCGGCAAGGCCCTGCTCTAAAGTTACACTGCTGCGTGTCATGGTATTGGGCATTTTCGCTCTTTTTCTAATGCATTGGTTACTACTAATGGTTCAGGCATGCATGGCACACTCTAAAAATATTCATGCTACTTGGGCTGTCTTGTGTCACTATGCGCTTGCAAGTACATTGCACGGGAGGAGACTAAGACCAATCAAGGGACACTTATCACCCAGCAACACAGTTGTTACCTGGCACACCATGGCAGCAGCAGTATTTATGCCACATTACTAGACTGCAGACACTGCACATATTGTTCGTTCATACACCCCAGTGCAGTTTTCAAGTACCGCAGTAGTAGGCTCTGTGAGAAACAAGTGACCAACTTGGGCACACAGTGGTACTGTGTGAAAGAGCATGCAGGGAGCATGCCATGTGCAACATCGGACGGGTGCAGGAAAAACGAAACATTAAGCAAGCGACCGTCAATCAAGACCAGGAAAACAAAGATGAAGTGCTTTATCGGTCTCTGAGATCACAAACGTGTATACTTTAACAAAAACTTGCAATAATGCTATTACTAATAACATTCTGTCAATCAGGAAATTGGCAAATAATTATTGGGTCCGCTTGCTGCATAGATGACAACAAGATTGTGAAGGAGAAAGAACAAGCAATTTGCGGCTATTTTTTTACAAGAGATTGTATAATCCCTTCTGCGTGCATTGCAATAATATTCGACTCTTATATTCACAGGAACCTCATCTACTGGTTGGCAATGTTTTCATAATGTATTCAGAAAATGTTTCTAGGCCCTTTTAATGTCCTTCGAAAGCTGTTGTAGGAGTACATTCAGTGATCCTCAGCTTTCTCAAAGTGTACTGTGTCAAACAGCCCTTGCGAGGGAGAAGAAAAATTGGAAGAAGAAAAAGTTTATATGTTCTTTCTTCTTTCATTAGTTTGGTATTTGAGTACACATTCCAGCTGTTTACTTCAGTCAATTCAAAAGATGTGCATTATGCTTCTGATGCTCAACTGCAATGGTTGCTGCTGCCAGAGGCTTAGGCTTCCCATTTGTCCAGAAAGGGGAGGGGGAATGGCAGCTGGACAAACTGTGCATATTGAGGGAAGCATAAGAATTAACTCTGTCATTGTTGTGGTCAAAATTTAGAAGTATATTTATGCATAGTTCATTTCTATTCCAGCATTGCAATACATGTATAGAAAATGCAGCTTTTAATTGGCATTGCTAAAGTATGCAACCCCTCATTAACAAGTGGGGGGGGGAGGGGTCTAAAGTGCCAGTAGAACGTTCTTTCGGTGAAGCATTCCCAAAATAGCACCTTACAACTTCTAGTGACTAACTAAAACTTGCAATGGAGCCTCGTGAGGGGCATTTTACGATGCATTTTGAATAATTGAAAGAAAAAGTTGCATTAATTACCACTTTCCTAACATTAACAATCATTTCAAATGCTTTCTGGTTAGTTGAGTTTAATGGCATTTGTACAACTCCAATTCTACTGTTATCAATTTGAAATGATGCACTGATGTGCCAAAGCGACTCAGTGAAGTGTAGTGCACTCACTCAAAGCAATGCTAAATTTGCCATTTTGACTTGAGGTGCCACATAATATACATTGTAGAACACAAAAACTTCTTAGTTGCACTCAGTAATAGACACTACAAAGAGCTACCTCTGTGACAAAGCACCACCAAGGTATTCAGCATTGACTTGCTGTAGATGACTTTTTTTCACTCAAGTTCGGTCCTTTGCAATTTCATGCTCATATTTAGAAATAATTGTCATTTGCAAAAAACTTAAAGGGATACCAAAGAAAAAAAACGATTTTCCTCGTATTAGAAAATTGCTCTTTCATAATAGCAAAATCACCACACTTGCCATGAGAAGACGCATGGTAAGTGAGAAAACGCGTAAAAATAAAATGCGGGTGGTCATAGGCGGATAGATTTCATTTTCCCGGAGGGGGCGGGGGCCCGACTTGCTCTTCCACATTTCTCTCACCACACACACACACACACACACACACACACGCGCATGCACGCACGCACGCACACACACACACACACATATACTGTTGGCTGTCCTGTACTGTCAGACAGGAGTCCGCGTCCGTTGTCAATACAACGGACGGTGATCCAAGCCAAGCTCTTAAAAAATATCGCGCCAAGGGGGCTGTGCCCCCCATGAAGCAGTCCGGAGGGGGCCCGAGCACCCCAGCACCCCCGTACTCTCCGCCTATGCGGGTGGTGATGCCATCTTGAAATTCCCGCACCAATCGCCATGACGTCATGGATTTTGACAGAGTGTACTAGGGCCTATGTAGTTTGTAATCGGTAAAATTGAAGTAGATTCTCCTCTGAGGGTGCCAGAGACATGGCATACCAAGTTTCATGTAATTTTGTTGGGCCAATGTCACCAAAATACGAAAAATACACATTGAAATCAGTGATGTCACATGCGGAGATTTCGGCGTGACATTTAAAAATGAAACTTTGACCTTGATTTTCTCCTTTATTATTAAAGCTAAGATGGTGAAATGAATGACGTTAGAGTTTTCAGAGTAAAAGTTGCCAATCTAAACCGATTCATTGTTTCACTTTAGTGTCCCTTTAATCAGGTAGCTGTAATGTCCAAGGGGAACTCTGCTACATCCCTGCTTTTCCTGTATTCCCTCCCTCTCAGTCTCTCTGCTACATGCATTAGTCCCTAGTCCCAAGAACTGTTTGAAAGACCAATTTGTTATGGATTGCAGACAATTTACAAAGATTAAACTGGCATGAAAATTAAGTCATTTACAGAAATACCTGTTTTATGAATGAACATAAGGACAACAGTACACAATGATGGAAGATCAGTTGCAAAGCATTTGTACAGGTGCTATAGTTTCTAAACACTAAAGGCCTAGCTGCAACTACTAAAAAAAAAAAGAGGGGAGGGGGGTGTCACAGCAGCATTAGTACTCTTTCAGTGGTAGAGTAGCAAGAACTAAATACCTCAACGACAATCAGCTTACATACATGACAGAGCTCTAGTAATATCATTCTGCAGCAATAAAACATAAGGTGTCCCAAGCACAACTTCTGTTGCAACTACGTGTTTAATGGTTTACACATAAACTTATAAAAATATTTAACGCTATTAACTACCATTTTAATTAGCCACAGGTATTGTGGAAAAAACGACTGTAAGTGCCCACAAACTTTGAAAAGCAGTTGCACCTGCACATGCTGTTAATTGCAAAGACTGTGTAATTAAAACACATGATTAGACAAATGCTCTAGGAGTCAAATGAGAATAAAGAAAGAAATTTAGAAATTACAAGAGCAACAGATTTACGAATTTTCGAACCAAGCTTCCACAACATACGCATAAATGTGCGCCCACCCTTTCAAGCAAGAACTGATCTACTGATGCATTTGCATTAAGAAAAGCAAACAAGGCTTATGCCTGCACCATTTATGTTGCAGCATTTTTCTTCACCATCACTGCAAACTATGTCTCATTCAGCAATCTTGGTATTTCATGAAAATGTCCCTATAACTATGATGTGCAAGAACAGCAACGCAGTTTTTAAGACCAAATTGTACAAATTACTACAAATCAGTGGCCCCTTTGTCACCTCTTAATCATCTGATGTCCCAAACTACTATCTCACTGGGGTTTTTACAATGGAGCAAACAACATTCAGGTGTGAGAATCAGATTATGTGACATACACAAAGGTATATATTTTATCGACATATTCACACTGTTGACTGTGAGTGCCATCCTTGCATATGATGTACATAGAGCATACAGATAATTTTCATACCTTACAACAGCTTGCAGAAAAAAAGCTGCTCAAGGTTCAAATATGCTGCATAAAAAACGATGTCACACAATGTTTATGAATACATGACAGTTAAACCCACAGCTAGTCGGCACATGGCAACGCTGGCAAGCTTTTTGCTTTTGTACTGGTTACTACAGCTCCGACATGCTTTTCGAGAGCCAACTTACTAAGAAATATCCACCAGCCGCATTCTACCACACCCAGAAAGAGAATACGACCTTTGCTTGGCACACATAATGTTGGGCTGCGCATGAACACTCTAACCAGATTGGAAATGTTTTGTGCAACAGACTTTGCGAGACACATATGCACAAATATGTAGCAAGTTGTGCTGGTTGGTTGGAGGAAATGAGCAGATAAACTGCTCATTGAAATCTAGATTCTAAAAAATGTTGTGAAACAAACTATAGACAGCTGTCTCAGCCACATTTCTCACTCCGTGTCTCATTGCAACTAAGGGTGAACCTGCCCAGACTCTAGAGCAGATAACTAAAACTTTCTTTGCACATACTTCCACTACAACCACAAACAGCCACCTGAAACAAGCTCACTGCACTCAAATAAAGAAAACTCGCACTTCACTTCAGAGGTCAAGTCTTGAAAGATTTTGAAATTTTTTACTGTTCAGAATATTTCCATCAATACAATTTTCAAACGCTTTATTTATATTGCATTCTGACTGCCATACCAGAATGTCTATCCATTTCTGTCTGAAGCCCGGCTCTGCCAACTTCAGGGGACACTAAAGAAAAACACCAAATTAGTTTAACAGATGAGCCATTTCCCAATACTCTATCACTTGTTATTTTGTTATAATAGGTTGATTGTTATAGGAGTAAATGAAGGTCAAAGTTAGCTTTTTAAAAATATAGCACCATTACACACACATCAGTACATAAGTGTACAGTTGTGGATTCCAAGTTACTTTTTTTTGCATTTGGGTCACGTTGGCTCAGTAAAAGTTCCGAAAACTTGTCTAGTTTTATTGGCGCCTTTAGAACACAATGTAGTTCATTTTTAACCCCCCTGCAAAAAAAAAAAAAGGTTATCTAGGCTAGCAGATGACTTGAAAACCCATGATGTGGTGGATTGGTTGAAGGCAGCATCACCACCAGTCTTTCCTTTTTGCATCTTTTCCGACTTGATAAGTGTCTTCGAGCAGTAAGAATACTATTTGTGGTATTGCGGAAGGCCAGTGTACTGATACAAGTGAACTCGTTTTAAATTTTCTGTTTAGTGTCCTTTTTTTTAAAGCCATTCCGACCAACCCACTTAAGGCTTATGTTATTCCATTCACTAGTAGGCAACAGTGGGAGGGGCTACCAGCATTTAACTCGCTAGTACAGCAAAGGCCCCCTTTTCATGAAAATATTCATTAACTTAAGCTCTTCTATCAACATGTTTCCATATGTGTTGAGTCAAGTCTATAAAGAATGTTGATATAATTATGGAAACTTAGCCATGGCCACAATACAACTCTAGTGCAAATGTGGCACCACCCATCCCCCCACAGGACAGATTTTTGTTACATTACTCCAACACCATGACTTTGGCCTTGTGATCTGGCTTATAAGTGAAAACTTGTAGAGGTAACAGCACAACCTTTACAGGTTATTACATACTACATGCTTCTACAGACTGTCTCAGATTATTTAAAATAGAGGATTTGATACAAAACCACAATTTTTACTCTCATATTTCCATGTAGCAGCAGTAGACATCAGCATTTACCTGACAATTGCCAATATGATGAGCGATTAGGAAACCATCCACAATACAATTAACTTTTACATTAAGATAGAGACAAAAACTTTTATTTTAAGGGGAACAAAATGAGATACTGCTTTCTCTTGTTAATACACATCCTATTATGGTGTTAATGCTATTTATGGGGTTAAACCTTTGAAAAAGTTTAGGAATTTTTCAATGCAATGTATTTCTTTCAAAAAGTGCGATTTTTTTTTCAGCAATCTTACCTCAAAAACTCATTGCTGTATGCCACAATGCTTTTGTATTTACACAAGTGCTACCTATGAGCTGTGCATAGAACTAGAATAATAAATATTATGATACATGTTTGGGAAATTAATCATCCATCAAAAACTAGAAAAAAAAACTGTCCTTTTGCAAGCCTGTATTCCACGATAACAGGCTACAATATAATTATCAGCAGAATTCAATAATACAAGTTAATTACACGCTCAGATGTGTAATAAAACAGCTTGCAATGTTTAAAGAGAAAACCTTATTGAATTAAGTTTCATTGATGCTGGTGAAACACAAAACTCAACAAATCTGAGTTTGGTAAACACACGAATGAAGATAAGCTGCAATGTACATATGTTAGCAAGGTGCCATAACACATGTTTCAGACTTGTAACAAAGCTGTCCTTGAGCCTCTCCTGTTTGGCCAGTCTATCAGCCTTTTTTTCTGCCTTGCTTTGATCCATCGGAAGATTGGCAAGACTCCATAATGAGACAAGAGTGGTCCTTCACATAGCAAGCTTTAACAGTGAATGAACCAGGTTAAATCCCAATTTGCGGCAAGACAGATAAAGTTAGATAGTTTGTGCGATTAAAGTGGCATATAGCATTAAAGAGGATTGGCAAGTTCACGTACATGTTTTTTGTGAAATTCAGCTATTGCCAAATCAGGTTAGTCAATCAGGAATGCTTTGCCAGATAAAACTATCGAAGCGGCCCCTTATGTCAACTTTAAGCAGAACATTAGCAAAATATTATGAAATTATGTGTTTTTTGCAACACATCATTGACATGAGCAAAAATGCAATGATACAGTGACACATAGCTATGGTAAAAAAAACAAACAAAAAACACAAGGAAATAAAATAAAGTGCAAGATCAACATTTGTTATTTTTCACTGCACCCTACACATTAGCCTGCAACATTTGAACAGCACAAGGTGGAAGCCTGATTCATTTTATGATAGGTAAAGGATCGCTTGGAGTTGCAAAAGCCCTTTTACCTACCTAAAAACACATAAGTGAAAAATAGTTCTTTTTTTTTTTAAGATAATTGGTATTTTTAAAGTGTGCTCATACCTTAACCTTCTTTTAGAAATTCTCTGCCTTGGCATGACTTCCGAGTTTGAGAAATAAGTACTTAAAATCAGCATTTCTGTTCCAGTTCATATGCCCCTACACTGATAAATTGACGTGCCAACAACTTTCCAGGAACAGCAACACATTTTACAGAATATTTTGAGTCCGTGCTTACCAACAGTTTCCAGAAGTATGAACTTTCCAGCAAACCGTTATAACTTGACTGTGACAACTGACCGACTTCAATTTTTCATTTCGAAGATGCCGCAACATTCAGTAATTTAAAAGATAAGAGAGAAATCTTGTTAATAATTATGCTGTTGATAATCATGCACATTCTGATGTACTCCACCAATATGAAGAGGGACGGCAAGAATTATCTTCAATCTCTTATTTTTTATAATCTGAGACATTCATTACAGAAACACATGGCATAGTGCCTTACTCAAGGTGAAAGGTAAAGGTGAAAGGATCTTGCATGACCTTGAGCAAGCCGTAAAATCCCGCAAGCGCCCCCTTTTCCTTTTCGGGAGATTTCAAATATGCGCCAGTGACCAAGCAAGCGCACCCCCCCCCCCCCCACTTCTGCCATTTTTTTTTCAACGTGTTCTCCGGTATAGAATCCTGAAGCAGCAGTTCATAGGAAACCAAGTTTCAAGAGTCTTTAGATATGTGCACGAATTCTTAGTACCTTTACAGTGTGGTGCCTAGGGTAAGCATTCTGAGTTCTTACAGATTGTCGAAACATTTGAAGAGTATCTTTCCTCCTTGTCATAACGCATGAAAGTTCATGCGAGGATTCCTTCCGGTTCAGTAAAAGCAGTAGGTGCATGCGTATTCAATAAAGCATTTCATTAGAAGCATACATGTGCATTCTTCTTAAAGGCTATTTCGCCGCCGTCTTGAATTTTGGTCCGTGACAGAGCAAGGACCCCGCTCCAAATTTTGTCCGATTATATTTCGCCGTAGGGGGGGGGGGGCTTGCACAGTATTTTATGGTATACTTTAAATATGGTTGCATTTACTTGGAAATCCAACAATGCTTATCTTTACATAGTTTTCACAAGTATTTCATTATATACTGCTGCTGTCAGAGGTCACCCAAATGCTCAAGTGTGTGGACTGCATAACAGCCAGCACTAGAGCATCGGCCACTGGGTCCAAGATGGCACCAAGCCTGCATACTGGAAGTGGATATAATAGCTGCTGCTGCAACATCACATGTGGTGCAGTGAGTCACATCATTGGCTGTTGGTAGCTGAGCATGCTAGCTTGTTGCGATAACTAAGGCCCAATAGCAACACCCTGGCACATATGCAAGCCTCAAACATTCAGATGAAGTCTAATATGGCAGCAGAACATTATTCATACACCACTGCAGTAGAAAAAAAAAATGATTCAAGGACAAGCCACGGTGTACACTGTTGAATTGTAAGGGTTGCTACAAGTATGTGACAACCCTCCCTGGCTGCTCAAATGCAGCACGAAGTTGCTTCAAAAAAGATCAAATGAGCGTAAGTAAATAGCACATTTCCTGTGTGGTCCATGAAGTTAGCCATGACTAAGGCAACCAGACATGTAGGTCAAGGTGGCACATGTCCCATTTTTATGGCTGCAATTCCACTGTCCTGTCCGAATGGCGCTGTGTTTTGCATCGCTGCTGTGCCCATTTCAGCAATTAGCTAGAATGCAGCTTTTCACATGCAATACGACTCTGCCACATCACCAACAAGATGCATATGACACAATTCCTGTATTAGCCTGCAGGCACTGAGAAAGCGTGGGTACATGTTTGTTTACAACAAAATATTGAGCCGAGAGATTATTCCCCCAACCAGTCATGCAAGAATGCCAAACACAATGCAAGAAAATGGTACCCTTGCACTAAATCCAAAATACATGCAGCACTTGCATGAACCCTAAAAAAAAGCTCTTTCTCATAAACTTCCCAAGTTGCAACCTGTGTCACTGACACGGTGTATAGAAAGAAAATTAGGTTAGATGCTGAAGCCAAACCATAAAGCAGCTTACTCCCTGAGCAGCGCATCTGTAGATACCCTTCATGTACCCCTCTGCTCCTAACCACTTCTACCCACCTTGGGAGCCTTCTAGTTTGGCAAGTTTGGTAAGATCAATCATTACAAGCTTGGAGTAGTAATTGAAGCTCCAGTTTTTATCATTATTGAAAAAGCCTAGTTACAACTTGGACATTATTCAACAGGTACACATGATAAAAAGTTTTGGCTCACTGTTTCTACCTTGCCACTTCTTGCATTGCCCAGCTATGCAATAGATCTGTGTGCACACCATCACAGTACAGCACATGCACAGCTTCCACTTGCCAGGGGCCAAGTTCATTCATGAATAATTCACATTTATATTCAGCAGTTTCTCTCTTTCTTTCCCTCAAGAACTATACAAGCACGAAGTGACACTAGGCTTGTTAAGCACAGCCCATATGCACTGAGGAAATTTACAAAAATACACTTGTTTCAACTAAACTGGTTGGTATTATCACGCTAAAAAACTTTGAGAGGCATTGGGCAATCACACATTTCTCGCAAGTAATAAGCTTTGTAGTCTTGCAATAATTACCAACAAATAGACAATTAAATGAGCAACAGAAACCTGTTCCTTTCATACAGTGAAGATTATGCACTAAAAAACATCCCCCCCCCCCCTGTGTGACTAAAACATATCTAGGCCCATTTTTCTGCAAATACACACAATCCCCAGAAAATATATGCAATGAACCTATACTAAAATCCTTCTTTCAAAGCTAGATAGCTGACACCATAGCATAACACAGTATGATAGTATGCACATTCCTGTGCGGTCCATATTACTTTTTGTATCCATTTGTGTGAGTGTACGGGTTTTACTTTGCATTAGAGATTGGCTCTCAAACAGTGTGTTGTTTACAATGACACTCTACACTTTAGTCATTCTTTTTTCTTGAGTGATTTTCTATCTACACATGTGTAAATAACTGCTTTTTCTTTCTAAGCTTCTTTTTCTCTAACCAGGTAGCTTGTACTGCTTTATAGAAACAATATGTGAAGCCCCTATGTTAGTGCTAAGCATAATGTTTGCGAATTCTACAATGAACATTGCATCAGATTATCACAGAAGTCTTACTGACATTACCTTTGCAAATTCAGATGTCAACTAAATGACAACACTAAAGGCCTTAAAATTCTGACAAATTTTCTAGGGATTATACTAAAATGAAGGCTGTACATACAAAGCAAGAGGAGAAAAACAACTTTTTTTTTTTTGAACTCTCTACAAAGTATCTGCCTAGTATCTGTTTAGAGAGCCCAATCTGAGTAACAACTTCACAAACCTATCATGCTACATCAGTGCACGACACTCCAAAATTAAATCCTCCATATGCTCATGCCTACCTCTCCTGCAGTCCTCCTCTCGGTGGCCAATATATATACACAAGTATTTATGCCTACGTCACTTAAACCTAAATAAATAATAAGAGTTGAAGCACTTGTATGGCCATGGTGCCTCCTCGTAATTAGCACAATCAAAGGTCAATGAGGTCGGCACAAGGGTCCTGCTGTTTGGGGAACACCGGAGATGGTGCTGGCTGTGAAACGGGAACCATAGGAGGACGTGATGTGACTGGTGGTGTCACTGGTGGAGTCACCGGTGGAGTCCAAGGCATCCGAAGAAATGGATTTGTAGCAAAAGATGGGTGAGGAGCTCCCATGTAAGGTACGGCTTGGAACCGTCTCTGGAGGTTTGAATAGGGTGATGGGGCAAATGACTGAGCAGCAAATGCAGTAGCATTTGCTGCCAGTGGCAGCTGAGTTGAAGCTGTCTGCCCCCTTGGTGGTATCATTGGAACTGCTGTTGAAACTGCTGGCTGTACTGTAGATACCAGTGGCTGCACTGTCTGCATTCCTGGTTGTATTGCTTGTACCGCCGGCTGTGTTGTATGCACTAGCTGTGCTGGAAGCGGTGGCAACACAGGAACTCCTTTAGCCTCTGTAGGTGCTTGGTGGTTAGCAAGTTCATCATCATTCTCTTGGGAGTCCAGACGAATCAGTGGTGCATCTGAGGATGGCGAAGGTCGGCTGCTGTTCCTTAGTGCTTTTCTCGGAGGTGGGGCCAAGGGCACCTTGTGCAGTGATGGGTCACTGAATGCCTGCAATGACAAAGCAGCTAAGATAAATTCCTTGACACTAGTATATCAATACATTAAGGGAAATTCAGAGTCAAAAGAAGCACAGATATCAATGAAACTTCTGTCTTATATTGTTGTCACTATGGCCACCAGTGCAGTTACTGAATCACTGAAACACAGTACACGCTGCCACATGGAGCCAATCACCTCAAGCTATTTGTGTGCGTGTAATTGCTAAAAAAAAAAAACCTTGTTTTTCTAGTGGCTCTATTTGTGTGCAGTGCATTTCCTACTAAGCTCACCCCATCACTGCGTCAGCCAGGATGCTCACTTTATCGTCTGCGTGCTTTTGCCACTAGCATGTTTGTGCAGCGAGGTCTCTTGGTGCCTGCACTACTTCTTGCTATGTAAGAGTGTCGAGTGTATCTTGTTGGGCCATCACGACGATGGTGAACTGCTTTCATTCATGCAATCAGCGTACACAAGGAGGCAGCTGCAAATGGCAGCACGGCGCTTTTGGGTTGTTGCATGTGTTAAAAGCTTAAGCACGCTTACAAGAGGAGCTATCTCTTGGGCAACCATTTTCGGCAATAATTCAATTCATGAGATTTCGTGAGATTAGAGCCGAGTGCATCGGCATCTACAAGCAACAATGATTCTGGAAAGATGTCTAAGTCCAGCTGGCACAGTGCCAGACCACTGTGGCTCTTATATGCCAAACAGATAGTTGATGATGCTTATCATGATATGGTTGTTGGTGCTAAGTTGTACTGGCGCAATCATCGATGGCCGCCATCATGCCTCCGATGCCTAGCTGTATAGGCATCGCCGCACTCGCAAACTGGAATCATTGCTCAACCGGTCTCTCAATTTAGCACAAAGAGGTTCGTTCTTTTGTTGCACCTTCCACACCTTGAGTTAAGGGGCACATGTGCGTTCAACTTGATGTGAGAGAGAGTAATCACGGTATGAGATACCTGGTAGGCATACACTGAACTACAGCATGAGGGGTGACGTGACAATGAAAATTATTTTTGTTATTTATGGGGACAAGTTGATGAAATTGGCACACAGATGTGATTTGTTATGCCGATATCATAGCTGAAATAGGTTTTTAGCTATCTGTTATACACTCAAACCTCATTATAACAAAATCGCATCTGCCACGAAAGTAACTTCGTTATATCCGAAAATTCGTTATAAACGTTTATTTGTAACACTGTAGCTATGACAGGACTATTCTTCATTTACTTCGTTATAACCGATAATTCGTTATATCCGTGTTCGTTATAACGAGGTTTGAGTGTAGTTTCTGAGTTACAACACTTGACAGACACTTACTGCATCCCTAAAGTAATGAATTAAACACAAAATCATCAAGATTTTTGCATAAGCATATTCACAAAGGCCCATTCTTCTTTTTTGAAAAAATTCGATACATATTGTCTTATCAACAAGTTTGGCAAAAATCCAATTATAAAAATCTAATATGTGCCAATAAAAATGAACAGCCTCATAGCACGCATTAATCTTTCAGGATCTAAGTGCAAAACGGAATGATTTTATCTTCATTTGTTGTGAAATGGCCGAAGGATGACTGACAACAACTGCATAAAAAAATGAAACTGAGTAAACGAAGCTCAAGGAAGACAGAGCTCAAAGCCGAGAAAACAAAGCTCTGAATGGAGCTGTTGTATTTTCTTTTTCATTTGAGAAATACGGAACTATGGCAATCCTGAGCTCCGATTTCACCTCTTTACAATAATGCCGAAATGGTGGCACTCTGCCAAAGAAAAGCCTCAAGATTTGTGGCGCAGTGGTCAAATTTCCTCGTATTTTTTGATGACAGCACAGTAGTAAAGTGCTGTTTTCTTCTCAATTTCTACTGCATCTTTTTTTCGCTAATATCTCACTACAAAGTAAAAGGTCCGAGGATCGCAAAAAAAGAAAAAGAAATAAACCAAGAAATGGACAATTTTGACCAAATTTACCATTTCCATTGCCACATTCCCCCTTAAGCGGTCAGCGAATACACTGGGCTTTATGAAGTCTGGGCCACTGATTCGACGCAGCTATGTTTAACTTAGTTTGACTGTCGGACTATGTCTATGTTGACTATGGCTGCATGCAGATCAGTGCATTGATTGAGCACTGGTTCAAGGCTGTGAAGTAATCAACATGGTGGTGATGGTGGCTTCAAATAATGCTGTTTAGACCTGCATTCATGGAAGAAAGTACAAAAAGTTGGACAGCAAAGGGTTTCAGCGTCCACAGTTTCAAATATCATGATACACTGCCTTCACAACACTACCAAGACACATGGCAGTGTTGTGAAGGTGTCGCAAGTTATCAGGCATGTCCAAAGAATCAGGTGTCCTAATAGTCAGTCATTGGAAATGCTCTAAAATGTCCGAAGAGGCACCTTGATTGAAAAGAAAGCATTAATCAACAAGAAAATGATGCAGACATAGGCAGGATTCATGTCATGCCATGAAAATAAGAAGCAATGATGACATTTCATAGATTGTTTAATACCGTTAAATTGTAACAAGCCCCTCATGACAAAAAGGGTAATTACTAATTACACCTGCATGAGCATGTGAAAAACAATGAAGTCTATCCGACTAGTAAATCTTCCTGCAAAACTCAGCAGCATATGTTCCAGGCACTCTGTCATCTTCGATTTGCAAGGAATTTCACACTATCTTGGTGCGTCTCCAACTCGCCAAACCGTCATGCTTGGCAGGAAATGGCCTCTCAGACTGCTAGTACATAAATACATACCATACCACAGGCTTCTTGTGCTGCACCAAAATCTGAATGGCAGCTTCACCAGTTTTTTCTTCATGAGGCACATTTGTCTTCAAATGGTGATGTATTCAATAGTCTTACTTTGGCACAGAACATTGCAAAATTTTTAGGCTAAAATATATCCCTCTAGCTAAACTCAAATTGCCATTAGAAGACATTAAATCAAGGTTTGCCCGCAAAACTTACGCAAACATTTTTGTGCTCACAAATGTAAGTTGCAAGAAAATATTTCAATGTTATAGTGGAAAGTAAAATGTTTTATTTGACTTTCTCTTCTAGAAGCTAGCATAGCCAAAGGCACTCTGTTCATGTGCTGCATTGCCTACCTGCTAGCACTCAATCTCTGTGTGTAGCCTCATTCCATATACCACACTCATTTATCAACAGGAGTCTCAAGCATGTGACATGCAAAATTTTTGTGCACAGTTTGCAATGCCCATTTGAGTTTTCACTGCTTACCATAGGCCCCTGCAATGATGCGTCAGGCTTAATAAATGGTCTTGTTCTCTCAAATACCACAGTGCAGCCTGTGGTGAGCCCTGTGCTATTAGTGAAACTAGGTGCCTAACTTGAGTGTGAGACTGCTGCTCTGTGCAAACAGTGCAAAGCCAATAGCTTGCCAATAGCACGCTAAAAAGCAGGCCATTGGCATCGTATACAATACTGCCAGTGTCCACAGTGGTTGTCAAAGGATGTGGTGAGCAAAAATGAAATCCCTTTTATTAATCTCTTTCCTTGCATGCATTCATCCTATCAGTCCATCTTTCAATAAGTGAGAAAACAACAATAAACGTCAACATGCACCCTTTTTTCACACAGCCATGTGCCATCCCATTAGTTAAGTGCACTCATCTTACCCAGGCTTGAGTTCAGACACAACTGTTATTTTATCCTTCTTTCGTTGTCTTCCCACTGTAGTGCTGTAAGTTGACCATATACGTAAACAATGTGTATTTATATGTACACACAGCAATTTCTAAATCTGTACAGGGCATTATGAGTGTACCAGCACGCTACCCTGTTCTCTTAATATATACACTATCATAAGTTATACAGTAGAATCTTGGTGATACGAATCTCAAGGGGGAGTGAAAATATTCGTATCACCGAAAAACCAGCAAAATGATATATGCACAAAACATTTACTTCCATAGAAAGAACTCACATATGTCTTTCTGGGATGCACGTGAATGGACCAATAAGAGACAGCGCAGCCGGCTGTCACAAACGCCCGCGTCAAAGCTTCGCTTGAGGCTAACTGAAAACTACTAAGTGCGGAAGTCCACTCCACCACAGCGATAAGCAAACGAAAGGAAAGCTGAAACACTTCATGCCCTTTTATGACTTTATTGCCTTTAAAGGGCCGCTAAAACACCTCCGATATTTTTTAACATTTTGAAGCAAACACTTGCAGCAAGTTTAGACTGCCATTATGATCAGCAGTGCCAAACGCAACAGTGCTACGGGCCACGGGTGCACCACAAATTCTAAGATACAATCCCCTGCTCCTCTCCGGGCCTTTCAGTATCCCCAGTGTTGGTCGCGACATCACCACGCACATCTAGTCATGTAAGCAGCAAGAAGAACCCGTTTGTCTGCTCCCAGGTACGCTGCTCTTCTTCCTCTCATGGTGATGAGGAGCACTTGGCCTGGAGGAGAGGCGAGTCAACAAACAGACTGTAGCGAAGGAAAGATCGATATGAGCGATAGGTGCTCTTGGATCATCAAATGCCTGAAGCCTCCACTATTACGACACCATTTAAAAAAATTCTTGTGGCTATGTGTTTGTTGCAGACTCGTGCACAACTGCAACACCACAACTAAATTTCTACCTCTGGGTGGTTTAGGGGCCCTTTAATCTACCACTGCATTAGCCACATACCTTTGGAGCTGCATAATCACTATCGATGGTCGCATCGATAGCGACTGCGGTTTCATGCGCAGTGGTTGCGGCAAACGGTAGTTCCATTTTCAATCCGTGTGCACTGGCTGCGCATGTGCCTTTAGAACTAAGTCAGTGCTACCTATGATTGCATCTACCGTGGTTTTGTCCGCAGTGGTTGCGGCAAATGGTAGTTCTGTAGTTCCGTTTTCAATCCGTGTACGCTGGCCACGCATGTACAGTCACCCAAATCTTTCACTATCGTTTGCGAGCGGCAACTTTTTTGGGTATTTTCGCCACATGACTGAATTAAGTTCCAGAACAGGTGAGGGCAAGTGCATGCCCACAAAGCACATGCCAACAGAACAATTTTTAGCTACTTCTTTCAATCATATGGCACTGACACTGACACAAAAAAAAAGGTGCCGCTGAGCACGATAGTTAAAGATTTGGCCGGCTGTAGTTCCAGAACTTCCGGAGCACGCTGCTGTCGGCCGTCGTTCACGGTTTTAGTACCCCATCACGATGTGGAAAAGCGTTCAGAGCATCCGAATTTTGGCCCAATGGACACAATGAAATTTGGCTGGGAAATTTTACGAATTTGTGTCAGACCGAAATTCGTATCAGCCTGGTTCATATTACCAAGATTATACTGTAGGATACTGCATGACAAGTGTGATGCAAGGTTTCAGAAAAAAGATCTTCCATTCACATAAAGAACTTTCAGCTGTAGAGAGGAAAGAAAAATAAATCTGTGACACTGCAAAGCACCGACCTGCTTTTCTGGTGGTGCCTGTGGCGAGGCCAAATGGTTCACTTGGCTGGGCTGGACCTGCAGGTTGGTGGTGCTGCAACGGCTGAAAATCTCTTGTAGGGGTCCCAAGAGGTCCATGTCAATGTGCTGGAATGAGCTGCTAGAACCAGTGTCCTCCGACAGCTCAGCTACCACATCAAGGCTTGGCTCAGTGGGGCTCTTGACAGGTGTCCTAGCACTGGTACATGAAAAAGAATTTGCCAGTAAACATTTCTAGAAGACTAGCTTGAGCAACATCTTGAATAGGCAAGCTTCATCTTGTTAGACAGAAACCTAACAGGTGTTACATACAGGTCAATGAGCCATTTGAGCAGTGACTAAAATGAGACATGGCAAAAATTTTAAAAACATACGGTACAGAATTCAGCCTATGTCATATACTAACCTATGAACAGCTTTGGAAGAACCACAAATGCACCTATTCAACAGCAGAGTAAATATTTCTTTTAGCCAGCTTCCTCAGGGCTAACAAAGCACTCTACGTCTAAAAGATTTTTAACCACATATAAACCCTAATTTATTTTCACATAGTTACGTGTGTGCTACAGAGCTTGCTGTATAACTTGCTGAGCTTGAACTAACAGAACAGGTATGGAGGCCTTCAATGATGGGCAATAAGTGCACCAAGACATTTGCACATATTTGCATATATGTGAAACATCAGGAGCTTCACATATGTGTAGTGCAGGAAGAGCACTCATGTTTCCCTTGCACGGGAATAAAGCAATATATTTTTTGGACATTACCTTGTCTCTAAAGACGACGTCTTCAGTGGAGAGACCAAACCTGTAGTGTTCTGCAATAAAACAAAAGAAAGTGAGCAGGTTCACTGAATTTTGGTGTGATGTATGTAGACAAGAAGATAATAAAAATGCCCTCGTGGGTGCGTCTGCTTAGCTCTCTTGCAGCACTGCTTTGAAATTCATGACACTGCACAGAATTACACTTGCAGTAAACAAAGCACAGCATACTCTTGGTAATTCATAAAGGGACCCCGGAATTTTGTTTGATTTATCAGAAGTACGAATTATCGGATGCAAGCATAAAAGGGAGTGGATCAAGGGCTCGTTTCTTCGTTAAGACACAGCCTAACGAACAGACAATGAAGCCAAGGGAGGCAACTTGTAGTTTTTAACTGTACTGCAGTAATTATGAAATAAATGGAAAGAAATTGAAGTGCATAAGAAAAACATTTTGCCACCAGTAGGAAATAGCTGGCAAAAAGAGTGTTCCACACTGGTCGTCATGGCTACAAGTGGCGCTGGCTGCACAAAAAGAAATACCCAATAAAGTGAATGGGAAAACGACCGCCGCTGTAGCTCAATAGAGCGTCGGAGGCGTTATCCAAAGGATGTAGGCTCTGTCCCTACTGGCAGCAAGTTGTTTTTTATCCATTTTAATTTCTTTTTATTTATTTCATAATTATTACACTACAGTTAAAAACAACAAATAATGTCCCCATGCATCCCCTGGTTTCGTTGTCTGTTGGTTTAATTAGATGCAAGCATAACTATGACTCGGTACAACATATCAGCAAAAGCAGATATGGACAATTATCACGTGCATTGCAACTATCTCCAATCTTTTTTTTTTTTTTTCCGGCTTGTTGTTTTGAACACACTGACAAGTACTAGGACGTAACTGGCTTTATTTTTTTACTGTTTAAAAAATAAGTGAGTGCAAATGTTCAGATAGAAGAAACAAAGAAAGCTAACAGTACTTCTGGTACAGATAAGCAAGAAGTATGAAATAACAGAAATAAACAAAATGGTGCAGGTTAAATTGAGCAGCTTTTGAGGGCACAGGGCAAGACAAAATTTGAAAAAAAAAAAAAAAAGTCACCATTTTTTTTCTTTGCAATTTGGGAAGGGTGTCCCTTTGTGCATATTTGCCACATTCGTGCTTTTCTTAAGAAGTATTTTTTGTGGCTGAAAACCACTTTTTCCGAAAGCAAGTAGTGAGTGAACACACACCCTAGGACAAGCCCCTCGTATGCGCTCCGTGCTTATGGTCCATTTTTCTATTAAAAAAAAAACTTCGTGAATGAAAGCTTAAATGCTTGTCTGGAGTCCGCTGTGTATAGGAAGTTGTCGGGTAACTTCTAAGGCAGTCTGAAGTAGCTGTGCGCCTTTTTATTCACACTTGTTCCTCAGAGCGCGTCTGTTCGAACACATTCAGCTCCTAGCTTCATTACATCTTGTGTCTGTCGTGCCTGTCGATAAGTTGAGATGCTGAGGGTAACAAAGGCCTTCAGCAAGTGTAAATTTTATGGCAATCAATACAGTTCTCTTGTAAATGCGAATAATGGCGGCGACGTACTGAGGTTCTGAACGCTGAACCAGGAAGCTCTTCATCGTTGAACCTTTAGCCTATTCAGTGTCCTTTGAGGTGAATCGAGTGCAGGGTGACAACGGGTATGCTCTAACGAACATGAACATTGTTTGCGATGCAATTAGACCGAATCGCGCGTGCAAACTGTGCGGTGCAAGTTGAGCTAATGGGAATTGCGTCAGAGTCTTTGCTGTCTTTGTTTAGGCTTCAGAGTCTTAAGGTTTGCGACATTGGATGTTGTTCTTTTGCTTAATGATGGTAGTAGTGCACGAGCCAAAATTTTGAAATAATTAGGATTGAAGCCTGGCCAAAATACAGTCAATTTGCTGGAAAAAGTTGACCACAATCAACGATACATTGCGGATAGAGCTGCACGACAGCTCACAAAAGAAACAAAGCAAGACGAGAGGCTCCGAAGTGAAAAATTGATTTTGGCAATGATTACCAAGCTTGTAGGTACTAAATAAAATAGTTGAACGGTGTTTGTGACAAAGTATGTTTGCTTTTCAGCTGTTTTCAAACTTTAAACTCAATTATCTCAAAAACCATGTTTTTTATTACTGAGGTACCATTATTTCCTACGTATTCCAAGATAACCAGTTGATTATTTTTTTCTTGTATTCTGCCAAATGCACACAATTACTGAAGCAGAATTGAAATTATGCACCTTACAGTTTTTGTGTTACAAATTTTCAAAGATGTAAATTAACTCAAAATTCGGTCCTAGTGGTAGAAAATTCATCAAAATTCTAATATCAGTCAGATTTAAATAATTTGGAAAAATATGGAAGAAAATGATATGTATGCATTATGTGGATATCCCTTTTAGTCACTGAGAAAACGGTACCTCAAAATGGCCAAAAATGCATGGGACGTATAGGGCTTACCCTGTGCCCTCAGAGGAACCCTGACAGCAAAATTTCAAACTTGTAATGTTTATGTTGTTCAATTCTCCTGCATACACCGGTACCTCGGACCATGTACTAGTGACAAACATCTCCTTAAGGGGGGACACTGCGCCTGAAAACTTTTTAAACAATTCTTTACCGATTAAAATGAAACTCGCTGAGTTTATGTATATTTGTGTGCTGATTTCAAATATGCAATTTTTTTCCTTGTACAAGATGTAGTTTTTAAATTCCAGGTGCCATTTTGGGAGCCATAGTTTGGCTAAAGTGAGAAAGTTGCAAAGTAATTAAGCACATCAGAATGACCTGGAATGAGTACAGAGTGCAAGAAAACAAGAACGGATGTTCTAAGCCCATTTGAACAAAAGTTGTGGCATGTTGAATATTTGTGGCTGAAATCCCAGCTTCGCATAGACTCATATGGAATGTTCAACATCTCAACTTTTGTTCAAATGGGTTTGGAACATCCATTCTTGTTTTCTTGCATTCTGCACTCATTCCAGGTCATTCTGATGTGCTCAATTACTTTGTAACTCTCTCAGTCTAGGCAAGCTGGGACTCCCAAAAAGCATATGAAATGTTTGATATCTTAAAAACTACATGCTGTACTAGAAAAATGATTGCATATTTGAAATCTGCACACAAATATACATAAACTGGGCAAGTTTCATCTCAATTGATAAAGAATTAAAAAAAATTTTTCAGGACCCCTGTCCCCCCCCCCCCTAAACATATTTTAGTATGACTTTAAAGTGAGTGTGAGTGCCTATCCAAGTTGGCAGTGCCTCACGACACCATCATCAAAATGACGTATATTTGGGGGGCTGCTTGTGCTCCCATGACATTTCGCCCGTTCTGCGAGTATTGTTGATGTCACAGACAGACAAGTTTGTGGGGTGTACACAACTCTACCTAGACTTCCCCATGATAGGGGTTATCACCTTTCTCCTCCCTCACTTTGTTGTTGGGCTGTAGGTGGGTGTGTCGCATCTCGTGTTGTTGCAGGTGTCCCATAGTAGCCCGTAATTTTGGCAGGAGAACATGCCTGGTGCATCACACCACTCAATAAAGATTAAGTAAAAAAAAGTCAGGAACGAAAGGTCGAAATTTATTTGCATAAATTGACAGTATATTAAATATCAGAGTTTGAATTATTGTGAGTCTACTGTATATGCATTTCAGAAGCTTTTAGGATAGCAAATTAAGAAGTTTAAACTACTGACATAATGTTTAGAAGAGGGAGTCAACTAGCTATATAGCCATAAATCGCTTTAAGTTAAGTGAGTAGCAAATTTATGACAAATCACACTGGCTTTCAATGCTTCAAGGTTAGCCAGGTAATGCCAACCTAAAAGGCACAGGTTCAAGTGAGGCATAATCGGCCACCAGTACTTTTTGATCACAGAGATTTTCAAATGTACTAGCAATCATTCCCACATTACAAATTTACAATCGTTCCTACGATCCTCGCAGGACATGCTCTTTTCCAGTTCCTTCTTTTCCAGATGGCAAGTACCAACAGTAACGCTATGTGATGGGACCTCAATGACTAACCCGGTTTAAAACTAACGTACCAAGGATGACAAGGCACCTTTGACAAAGATAGGTTCTCGAGGTTAAAATTACAGTGCAAACACACAAGACGCCCCACGAAGAAAAGACACGACACAAGAGCTGTGTAGTGTCTTGAAGCGTCGGCCAGCCTGTTTAAGGCACCTATTCCTGTTCATACAACCTCTACAGTGCATTGACTCCAGCCGTCAGCTGCCACCTTTACTTTGTAATCGCTCAAATTCTAACAGTCTCATCCCTGCCCTTTTCCACACGTATTCTAAATGTCTCTTGCTTCTATCAACCACTGACCATGTAATACTTTGCTCCAATTTGAAACCCAGAGCCTCTGAAAGATGCCTGCCTCCCACAGGTCCTGTTGGGAATCCTGAATTTCCATTACAATGTGTTGAGTAGCTTCTGGAATTTTCTTGCAGCAGAAACATGCCTCCTCTTGCTGTGAATATATTTACTCTGGTATGTTTTTGTGCTCAGGCAGCCAACTTGGGCCTCAAATAGCAAAGCACTTCCCCATGTGTTATCATACAGGCCTTCCCTCCCGCTTTCTTTTTTACCACTATATTCTAAATATCTAGGTACTTTTATTTCCATCCTTTGCACCCAATTTGCCATCTCCCTTTCTTTAACTTTCCTTTTTACAACACTTGGTTGTCTATTTATACAGTAAATTCAAGCAATTTGAAATTAGCACCAACTACCAACTACTGCCACATTATCGAAATCGGGAATTGCCACATAGAACTCAAAATCTTTGAACTAACTAGGCTGGTGCAGGCTGCCGATATACGAGACCATAGAAATTCTTCTTTAAGCAGGATTTTAAAACAAGTGAGTTCGAAGTATTGAAGTTTTATTATATTTTCTTTAGTAAAATATCTCTAACATGTTTTATAACCTAAATCTAATATAGGAACAAAATACAGTATTCTCACAAGTTACTGCAGTACTACTAAGAATAGTAGTATTAATAATACAGACAACAGCTTAAGTTTATATATAAGAATGCCCGAAATGGGTAAGTATTTTACATGATTCAGAGGTTGAAATGTTGTAGCAGGTCTCACGCGGCCCATCGTTGGACTGGCTGGAGCACTCCAGGGCTGACTGCTATCTCTCCTAGACAATGCCATGTCATCCTGGGTGCCCTAAAGATGACACAAAGTTCCATAGTAATTGCACTCCATTCCAACATGGTAGCTTCAGCAGAATATAATGGGCTGATGATGACGTTCCACTAGTTACACAGCTTGAAACTGTACAAATGACAAATTGCACATCCTCTTTTCTGCATCCGTTTGCACATCGTATTTTCTGTATTCGTTGTCTTGTTTCATGCTGCTTAAAGAGACAGTAGGCTCACAGAAGTAAAACACTGTAGTTCCAGCCACATCAACAAAGGCTGCACTGTTGAACAGAAAGTCCCATGTGCCATAAATAACACAAATGTAGTACAAATAACCATAGGTCGGCAAACTCACTTATGAGTCTTCTCACTCAGACTCACTCAGACTCGGATTGAGCCGCGAGTCTGAGTCGGAGTGTGTCAGGCTACATAATATTTTCATGAGTCTGAGTCCAAGTGAGTCCGGATGAGTAATATTTTCGTGAATCTGAATCCGAGTGAGTCCGGATAAGGAAAATTTTGGTGAGTCTAAGTGAGCTCCACATTTTTTTGCCGACCTATAGTCATATCTACTCAACTTGAGCATTAGTATCAGCCTTATGACAACTCACGTTTATACTCGTCTACTCACACATACTTAGAAGCACTAGCATTCACATGCCACCTCAATATTTATTGATCAGAGGCGTGAGTTAAAGAGGGGGGCGGAGTGAGGGTGAACAGTAAATAAGGCACATTCAATGCCAATTACAACAGACTATAATAACCCAGCGAGAAGTGTCCATCATATCTGAGATTCGTTCTACCCAAATTACAGACGGGGTATCTTCTGCAATGGTGCAACTTGGCATATACCACTGTCAAACATGATGGGGATCGCAAAAAGAATGAAACAATGAAAACATTGAAATTTTAAAAAATGAAGTACGTCACTGACGAAGGTCAAAACAAAATGACGTATCGGGATCTACACAGATACCTTGTTCACAATTTGTTCTGATCACACGGATACCAAAACGTCGTTTTCTTTCGACCTTGGTCAGTAGCCTGCTTCATTTTTAACAATGCTTTTACCTGACCTAATGTCGTACTCTTGAAAACATTGAAATTAAAATAAATGACTCATAACTAGGTTTATGCGATTATCATACATCACACGACATGGTATCTTGCTGCCTACTGTTTTCTGAACACTTTTTACTAAAATATGGCAGTTTTCCTGCACTAAAGCACAAAAGCACTGAGTATATGGCTGACCAGCTCCCTGCCTTTCCACTTTGCTGCCAAACATCATCTAGCTTGTTTTTCACCTAAAACAGCGGCCGGTAGAACAAACTAAAGCTTTAATTTTACCTTTTGTGGCAAGCAATGACTACTGTTCTGAACAACCACTGTCAACATGTAGCACGAACAAGAAAAGCGTTATGATAAAACTCAAAAGTCCGTGTATGGAAGACGCTGCATTGCACACGAGACGACACCTTGCTTCGGTGGCAATAAGCTGCTCGCTTGGTCGGCCCCAGAGTGAACACTTTAAAATGAGAAAAGCAGAGAGGCTGGCCGGAGGAGTTTTGTCACTGGCCTGCTACTCTGTGTTAGGGAAAGAGAGAGGGGGAATGAAACACAGAGAGAAATGCTAATGACGATGATAGTACGCCATTAAAGGGGTACTGACACAAAATTTCGCGGCCGAGAAAGCCTGCTGGATCGATTCCCGTGTACGTGTGTGTACCATCTGCAAAATATCGACAGCGAATAAAGCTTGGAAGGTATTTTATATGAATTTTGAAGTTCGCGAGCGCGATCCAGCATTATAGGCCGCACCTAGTGCATTGACACCCTCGGAGGTGACCCGAGGTGACCCCCCTACTTCCCCTACGTAAACGTTTCAACCGGTACAAGTTATGATGACGTCGTAGCCGCCATTTCTGTTTTGACGCGCTTCCCGACGAATCGCTCCTCGCCAGCGGGTCAAACCTGAAGTGATTCGCCACGTCGAAAATTCCTTCCATTCCCGCCGCAAGAAAATCGTCGCCATCAGACGACAATGAGCCCGACGACGACAGACCGCGCCGAAATGCGTCACCGTTCTGTGTGCTCACGTGACCGAGCGTTTCACTCGCTAGGTGGTGATAGTTGCACCCGGCGGCTTGTCGTTTTTGGAGCTCTGTCAAACCGAAACTGAGGCTGTGTCGGTAATGAGGAGCTTGTAATTAATTATCTGTCACGCGCTGCAGCAAACCATGTGCCGTGTTATGACTAACAGGCCCCCAGCAACACATTGCAGCAAAAAAACGCGGGGCGAAAAGTTTTGTGTCAGGACTCCTTTAACTAAGTACACAATATGCATACATCTTCTGTGCATATACCTCCTCTGCGTAACAATGTGCTGGCATTAGCTCTTGAGGTGAGCTTGTACTCCATGTCAAAAGTACTATTATTGCTTGCAGCACACTTTGGCTGCAGTTCCATTGCCCTATGGCTGCAGTTCCATTGCCCTAGGATCTTCTGCTCTGAAAGGTGTCTGTCATTCAAAGCAGACAATATGCTGTTAACTGCATTGTGTTCTGTGCCAACCTCTTCACCAGCTGCCAGGCTGTTGTGTGGGACACTTTGCAGAATACTTGCTGCTAATGTGTTTGTACAAATACACAGATAATGAGCATTTTCATACACTATTTAAGTGGGCAGATATAACTGGTTGCAGTGCACTTCCACATGCACACATCACCACAGCAAAGTACTTTGCATTTACATCTAGTTGCAGTTAGCCCAAACATCTCTGAGTTGTTATCTGCTAGTCCCCTACAGCCACAACCGTTAAAAGGTGGCCTGTGTGAATACAGTTGAAACTCAATTTAACGAAGTGAGAACTACTGTCAAATTATTTTGTTAAATCGGAAAGTTTGTAAGAACGAGAAAGGGATTTTCCGGTCCTTCAAGATCTAAAATTGTTTTGTCCTTCATCCTATGTCTAAAACCTATGTCCTTCATCAGTGCACATGCATACCATCCAACAAGCCTAACAGTGAAAAACAATTGTAGAACATCTGTATTACATCCATAAATCCTACATGATTACGATCAATAATTTGACCATCCACTCAAGTTCAACGCAACTAATAATAATAATAATCATTGGGCTTTAACGTTCCAAAACCACGATATGATTATGAGGGACGCTGTAGTGCAGGGCACCGGAAATTTTGACCTCCTGGGGTTCTTTAACGTGCACCTAAATATCAAATTCAACACAACATCAAATCAAACTTCAAAGACATTGTGGGTGACTGACTTAATGATGAGGTGGTGCCTTGCAACATCAATGTGGCGTGCACACAGGACTGTGAAAAAGCAAGAGTGAATAGTGCCAATAATAAAACTGGCTGCTGCTTTTTTTTTCTGTGCACCAAGCACACTGCTAACAGGCCAGCATAATTTTCACGGAAACATTTCTCTTTCCGTTACTCTCAGAGCCACTCGGCCACAGTCCAACCAAAGAACTAGTGTTACGTGGACTATTCTGTCATTTTTAATGTGGAGCACCTGTTTTCTCACCCATCAGAAGGCTCTTCATATCCATTCTTACCCCGCGTGAAGTGCCCAGCAACTCTATGCTAGCCTGATGTGAAATGGTTTGCCAATGCAATAAACAGCTTGATGCGCTTAAGCCTTATTCAAGTAGTTTACTGTCACAGAAGTGCATGTACACAAACCGCATGCCACTGCTTCCTATAGTTAGTGTCAATTTACAACTACCGGCCATGAGAGGTCTCGGCAAGGGCAGCACCAGCACCACCCAAACCGAGTGGATCAGGGGCGTAGCCAAGGGGGGGGGTTGGGGGGGTTCAAACCCCCCCCGAAATTTTTCAGTTTTGCTTGCGTAATAGGCATGCACACATACAAATGCACGCACGAACATACATAAAGTATGGTTGAACCCCCCCCGGAAAAAATTTCTGGCTACGCCCCTGGAGTGGATGGATAAACCTTAAATCTTTCTAGCACCATAATGCCACCACATCAGCAGCACAAACATGCCATGCACCTTTGCCTCGTTGAAAGAATGAGATGGTTCTTGCTCTTCCCCTAGCTTCCCATGTGCTGTAAACGGGTGACTTGGAGTGAAAGGTCAGGAACAAAAGCGGAAACCAACATAAGCGTGCAAAGGTGAAGGCAACGGCAAGCAGTCAGACAGTCAGTCAGTCAGAATAGCCATACGACTAGCCTGACAGTGGAAGGAGGTAACCCCCGTACTATGGCCAACAAGTGCCAAGAATTACTTCAAGATTACACCCTGGACTGCTGACTAGGAACAAGCACCAATGAATATCAAGGACATTTCGACTTCTTGAACATCCGCTGATGCATTTGCTTGTACTGTAGAGCGCTAGTTAATTATTGCTAACCCATCTGAGAATTTTTGCGATGTAACCAGCCAAGTGTGCATGTACAGTAAAACTTCGATAATTTGAACTCGGTTATTTCAAAATCATGCCCAATTTGGAGAATTTCTGTGGTCTTGTATTTTCTAATGCAGCTTTTAAAGGATAATTTGAAGTGACGGCCTGTGCCATCCTGGTTAATTAGAAGATTTTGGGCGCTATGCAGCAATTTCTGATGCTAATTTTTATGCAAACCCAGGGATACAACGGCTCTACGGATCCTCAACGCAATGCCACAGAGCAATGTTGATGATTGATAAGTAAAGCACCCCAGCCTCGTTGCTGCCAGTGCAAAAAAACAAGTACTAATAATAAACAATCTACGATTTACACTACACTTCGTGCACTGCTGAAATGTGTCCCTGCAAGGACGTGCTTCAGAGCAACACAGCTCTCAGACACAGGCAGCGTGTCACGTGCTCAGCGTTTGACGTGCTCTGTGAAGCACCAGCACGTCAATACACACTCAAACCTCATTATAACGAAGTAGCATCTGCCACGAGAATAATTTCGTTATATCCGAAAGTTCGTTATAAACGTTTATTTGTAACACTGTAGCTATGACAAGACTATTCTTCACTTACTTCGTTATAACCGATAATTCGTTATATCCGTGTTCGTTATAACGAGGTTTCAGTGTATGACCAAAAGAAAAAAATAATAAAGGGTGGTGTGATGGAATTTACGGTGTATGCAGACCTTGGATTGGCCTCTGTTTCAGTAACTTGCACCAGCGTGTGAATGCTGTGTTGTATTCTCCTATTCTCCGCGAGGGTGCATTTCAGCAGTGCAGTCATGGGCACGTTACCAGTAAAAAGTAACAGTGTTACAGTTACAGTTACAGAGTTCCCAAACGTAACCTGTTACAGTTATAGTTACTCTAAAAAAGTAACGTCGTTACTTTTCCGTTACTGTACAAATTATGTAATAGATGACAAACCAAATGATAGGATTTATTAAATGAAAACATAAGAAGGCATGCGCGTGTAGTCAAAATTGCACGTGGTAAAACCCTAGACGAAGAAAACCGAAATGATGGCCTAACACCAGCCTTCTTTGTGTACGCCTCATTTTGTTGCAGCAATCTATTTGTTCATGGACTGTTGGTGAAAATGGACTTTATTTGCAAATAATAATAATAAACGTCCTTGGACACTAGAAGTGGAAACATAGTTGATGCACTGGAACGACAGCGTTATCCTACGACGTTTATTAGCGATACCCAGAAGTGCATGCGAAGAGTAACGGGGAGTGCTTCACGAGTGAAGACAACGTCCATTGTGTCTATTTCCTATGTTTCAAGGTGTATCAGACCCTGTTCGGAGGGCTTTGCGTCCGCTGGGCGCAAAGGTCTCCTTGGAACATATGTTCGTGAAAATCTACAAGCATGATGCGGGGATTGCGACGTGACTTAACATCGGCGAAACGGGCAGGAAAGGATTGACAAACGGGACATTGCCAAAGCAACTGATGCAACGCGTTTTAAGACGGAGCTTGCTGAACACTGCTGGGCAACTGGACATAGCTTTGGCCTAAACAATGCGATGACGCTGGCTCACGAACGAAGTTGGGGGGCGAGACAAAACTGCGAGTCGGAGTTAACCTTTTACAATCAGTTCCAAAGAGGTTTTTAAAAAATGATTCGCTAGTTCACGTTATTTCTGGCTCTCAACCGTTTTGCGCTTTGCTGCTTTCTAGCCGCCTGTCAAATACAATTTAGCTCAGAGCCTCGGATGAAGGAGACTTTAAACTTGGCATCCTAATGATTCACCGGTACACCAAGAGCAGAGCTAGCAGGTTAAGTGACGAAAAGGATATGTAGGTCAAAAAAAAAAAAAAAGGCGGACGTGAACTCAGTCTTAGCGACCACCCCTTCCAAACTGCGAGGGGAGCGGTGCTGTGCAAAGGTGAAAGGTGGAGAGGAAATGGGAAAGTAACTGTAATGCTATTTCCCGTTACAGTTACTCTGTAAAAAAGTAACAGTGTTACAGTTACAAGTTCCTCTAACTTAAAAGTAACTAGTTACAGTTACAAGTTACTGAAAAAGGTAACTAGTTACCGGTAACGCATTACTAGTAACTAGTTGCTTCCCAAGACTGCAGCAGTGCATGAAGCATACTTTGGACTGTAGGTGAAAAAAATTTGTTTTTCGCGCTGGCAACAACTACACACTCAACCAGGTCCTGGTTAAATGCTGGCTATATCCAGGAAACCAGACAAAAAATGTCCGGTTTCCTGGCTATATCCAGCACTTTAAGTGGGACCTGATTAAGAGTGTAGGCTGGGGTGGTTCACCAATCAGTCATCATCGTTATGTGGCACTGGCTTGTGGCTCTGTAAGGCCATCGTTTCACCAGGTTTCCATGATCGGAAATTGCTGAAAAACATGACCCTTGGAGCCGCAAGCTACCAGACACAGCAAACCAGCATCTCTGATTACTTTCTATGATCCGATGTTCCCTGGATCCCGTTTTTTTTGTATGTTCTGTTCATTCAAAACCCTATTAATTAGAAGATTTTTCGTGGTCTCAGTGATGTCAAATTAATGAGGTTTTACTGTATATAAATTGTAAATGCCTGAATTAAGAATGTACATTTTTCGTCTGTTCAGTCAACTCTGAGCTCTGACTCGTTCTTTGGACCAAAACTTTGCACCAAAGCTTTGCACCAAAGTTTTGCACCAAAACTTTGCACCAAAGGACCTACTTTTAATTGGCCATACTTTTGTGGGGTGTTTCAGGGGACTGATTCGTCAGTCCTTGGAATCTGCCCGGTGACTGTATCCCATTCACGGGGTGTGACACTTACACATGCTCATGTTTTATTGAAGAAATGAGGCATGACACCAAGCTGATGGGCACGTTCAGTGCATATTGACCACTTAATGATACGCGCAATGTTATGACACCAGCTGTGTTTACCATGCAGCCGGCGATGTCGCAACACTAAGTAATATAAAAACTGAATAAGACTAGTTGCAATAAAGGTTATTATTTGCACATTAGCAAAAATGAGGTTTACAGAGTGATTACTAGATCAATCATTACTCATCGCACCATGAAAACATAACTCAATATCAGCGCCCTTTTAACAGTTTGATACAATAATGATTATAGCAGAGTTACATAGTAATGCATTTAATTGCAAATGCATAAGAAAGATAAAAATAAACATAAAGACGTTACCTTCTGCATATTAGCAATCTTGCCTTGTATATTCGTGTAGGCTTTTCTGCCCTTGTCTTTAACCTGGAAAAGACACATCACACAGTAAGCATTTGTATACACTTAACCATTATCGAGCTATACTCCTATATAATATATGCCTTACTACCTTACTTTACACACTAGTGTCTCTCTTCAGCTACTTAGTATCCAGGTATTAAAATAAACAACATTGTGTCATACACACTGGTACTATTATACTTAAAGAAAAGGCAGCACAAATACACGAGCACAAAAAGAACACACATACAACAGACAGGTGCTTGTCTGTTGTACGTGTCTTCTTTTTGTCCTTGAGTTTTTTGCTCTGCCTGTCCTTTAAGTATGTTACAGCAAGCTTCTCTTTACATTTGCATTATGACCATGCATTTCACACATGGTGAAATAAAAAAAACACTTTTGCCAAAATTTGCATGCAAATTCACATACAAGGTGACAAATATATATGTGAAACAACCAGTTTGCTCTGATTTATTGAAAATTTCGAGAATATGACATTTCAATATGCTGATCCAGATGCAGCTGGAGATAAAGATTGGTGAGTGAACTGACCTATGAGTGCATGAAACAACTATCTTACAAAATGCCTTCAAGCTTTTGTCATGGATTGCCACAGTTAACACTGTGGCTGCATATACAAATGTAGCTTGCTTTGCAAGTGCAGTACTAGCCCTGCACTATAAATTACTATTATAAACTAAAAGTTCACACAACAGTCTTTCAATGCAGATAACGCATTTAAGATATAACACTTTTTTTAGTAATATTATCAGAACAGATATTTGCAGTTCATTGAGTAGACACCATATAAAGAGTAAAATTTTACTCCATCAAAATACACGAAATGCAGGCAACATATATAAACATGCAATGAGCTGGTACACCTGAGCAATTTGACTTTTTGTAGCAGTGTTTGCATTATACATGCCTGAATTCAGTTTGTGATGGTATGACTAATTTCTTAGTGATATTATTCTTCTGGACTGCTGTTCGAGCATTCACACTGCAAAACATCTTGCCATGCACTAAATTTTTTAAGTAACACCAAAGCAGCACAAGGCTGAAGGTAATAGATTCTATGAAATGCCACAAATAACATTAGGTAAGCATTTTAGCATGCAACAAGAGTAAAGCAAATAAAGATCTGCAAATTTACAAAGAGCTCTGCACAGCTGCCAGCTTTAATTAGCACAAAAACGAGTATGCTCTTCCATGTTACTGCCACATCTAATCTCACATGTCTATCCTCAAACAGAAACATAACACTTTGCAATCTCTTTATCAAAGCTCTTTTAAAGAGTCCTATTGAAAAAAACATTCGAGTAAACATCATCGCGAAACTAGCATGTGAAAAAAATGCATGCACCAGTACATCTCAGGAACCACAGCAATGCTTACCAAGCAGAAAGTTTTACCTTTTGTTAGAAAGGAAAACATACAAATGAAAAGGCAATGAATGCAGCGTTATTGAATGCAGCCAGCTGGTCAAAGTAGAAACAAACACTACTGCATCCAAGCCTCACCTCCCTCGAAACATCATTTGTGAGAGGAGACCATGTATACCACGTTGCATACCACGACACACTCTTGCTAAGCTGCTTTCTTGCCTGCAAAAGCACTAGGCTCTCTTAGATGCTTAACCTACAGAAATATTTAGCATCAAATTATGAAACTATGCAAGTAAATAGTGTTATCTTTACTACAATACTAGTATCATGTTCTAAATATCCACAAGTTCGGCTCAAGGTTCACCTATACGATAACCTACCCATCCCGTAGTTGTGCTTATCCCCAGATCACCAGTGCACAGTGCAATGACATCACACAGCACACCAATGTGTAATTATTACGTACAAATATGATAAACTCTGCAAAACATTCCTTACATAGAGTAATGTCCACCATTTGTCAACTAAGTTATTCTGCACACAGCGTAGTCATCGATGTGTGGGGCAAGTGGCGCTTCTACGATAATCATTGGCATGGCTCAGCAAAGGGGGCATGCACACAGAAACAAGACTGTGAAGTCTTATGCCACGTACAAAAATGTCCCAGTTAGCTGTCACATTTAAGCTGCAGCCATGACCACAAGGTGATCACCTATCACTAAGGCAAATTTTAATGCCCTGGTAGCAAACATCTGAGCCTAGTGATTCTGGCGCAAGTGTGAGACTGTTACACTTCATCAGGGCAGCTCTAACGACAGTGCATGTGGGGTTTAACGTCCCAAAACCACGATATGATTATGAGAGACGCCGTAGTGCAGGGCTCCGGAAGTTTCGACCGCTTGGGGTTCTTTAACGTGCACCTAAATCTAAGTACACGGGCCACAAACATTTTTGCCTCCATCGAAAATGCAGCCAGTGTGGCCGGGATTTGATCCTGCAACCTTTGGGTCAGCAGTCGAGCGCCATAACACTAGACCACCGTGGCGGGGCCAACCAGGAAAACAGAAAAAAAAAAACAAAACAGGGGCGTAGTGCTCCATACTGTTCAATATATAAATGAGCCTGAAGATGCAGTGTAATATACCTCATAATAATAAATGTTCAGTTTCATGAAGGCACACATACAATATACAGGGTGTTTCAAGAAATGTGTCCAAAAATCCTAAAAAATAACGGAAATGCGATATTTCCTCACTACCTTTATAATTACTTTTTCTATGGTGACAGACATCTTAGGATGAGTAGAGAAATAATTATAGTAATAATTATAAAAATTAAAATAACTATTTAATAAGTGGAGATAGGCAGTTGGGTCAAATGGGAGAATGGAAGTCCTTCCTGCAAAAAGCCCATTGCCACTTTGAAATTTCCAAAAAGTGGGTGCAGGTCACTTTTGCGGAATGATGAAATTCAACCAAATTCGCTGGCCAAACCGAAACCAGAGAACCCAAGAGCACAGCTGCCATACCCAAGCAGACGACCAGAACGACGTCACTACTTCCAACAACGATCGCAGTGGTTTTAGTCCTTCTGTATTTGTTAACCTATGTGCATTATGCTTATTATTATGGCAGGCACAGCCCGTAGCAGTGACGAAGTGAAGTGCATCGATGGTTGATTATAATGACTCTCGCTCATTCTGGACGTCTCGGAAGAGTATGGAAATTGTGCTCTTCATCGTTTTGGTTTCGCAGGCAAAATTGGTCGAACTTCATAACTATAAATTTACCACTGGCCTTTTTCTGTAAATCTCAAAGTGGCAATGCCCTCTTCAGAGGATGAACTTCAGTTCTCCCGCTGGACCCAACTGACCACCTGTCTCCTCAAATTTAAAAGCTAACTAAATAATTTTTTTTATAATTACAGCTGTAAATAATGTCTTAGCCATTTCAATATGTCGGCCACCACAGAAAAAGTAATTATGGAGGCAACGAGCAAACATTGCAATTCCGTCATTTTTTAGGCTTTTCGGACACATTCCTGACACACCCGGTATTGTACACGCACGACATTTTGCAGAAGAGTATTACAGGCATCTCATGTCTCCTTCACGCAATAAATTCTGTCCATCAAAAACTTACCTTCATCTAATTTTCTCATCTCCAGCAACATGAAAAGTGTACAGCTTTTGAAGAGCTGTACAGCAGCAGCAAATAGGTCTAAGTTTACTGGGCACCGAATATTAACATTGTTCATGAAAACCCAGTGACGACATGCTCAATAGGCTTAACAACCGTGGCAGTGTAACCACAAAGAAATTTCACCACTGACCTGCGTGAATGCAGGCAGCAAGCTGTTCTGAGAAGTTTACTGCTCATCGTATGGCTCATTGGTGATAATGCCTGAGATCACACAAAAGATTGAGGGCCGTAGAACTGGCATTCAGGCCAGCAGACAAAGAGCCAACAATTACAGCGACTGCACCCATCAAACTTGTCTGTGTATATACTGGATGGAATGGGTTTGACTATACATGCAGGCAGACAACATTGAGCAGAATTAGCACAACAAAGCCGAAACAGCCACCGTTGTGCAGTCAAAGTTACACTTTGCTGCATTCTTATGATGTGCAAATGTGAAATGCTCTCCAGAATCATCAATCTCAACATAACAACTAGGCTGAAGCACGAGACTGAGAAAAAGCCAGTAAATTATTGTTTTGTACTGCTGGTGTAAAAAATGTAGAACTTGTGTTTTGCATAAACATATCTAAAAAGCAGCGTTTTGGAAAAAAAAGTAAGATCAGGAAAACTGATCCTAGAGATGATGAAGCTCTATCGATATTAGCAAAGACCTTTTCTTTTAGTTAAGTTAATGTCTGGCAATTGTATGAAGCTTTTACGCAAATCCCACAACTATTCAAAGTATTCTAAAGATATGTGAATGGTGAAATTTTTTATGAATTGAAGATAGAATATTTTCATGTTCCTGAAGTAACATAAAAAATGAAGCTTGCATGGAGTCCAATTGCTACAAGAAAAAAATGGGCTCTGCAGTGATAATGTATGTGTGATACTTTTCATACCTAGATATCCAAGTAAGAAGCTTGTAAATGACAAAAAAACTGCTTTGAATTATCTAAGGCAATATAGTGGGGGTGTGCGAATATTCAAAAATTTCGAATAACGAATCGAATAGCATACTATTCGATTCGGTACTCGAATCGAATAGTACATGCTCGAAATACCGAATGTTTTTCGAATAGTTTTCGAATAATTAGCGCCGACGGGAAAATCCCAAAATAATGAAATTTTGGAACACTTAAAGGCCATTTTTCTTTTTTTAATCACTAAACTACGAGTATGCATGCAGCCCAAGCTTTTACGAAACTACCGACGCTATATTGATTACCGGATGAAGGCGTTTTTTTTTTAATGAAAGCTCCACACTCACTCAGTTTTTACTATGCTGCAGCTGCATCGTATTAATCAGTTCCTGGCTTCATCTTGTAATAACTGAAGGTGCACCTGCATTCAGCTTCATGAATAGCAATAGATGCAAGAGTTGTGTTTGCGTAAATTGTTCTTGCAGATACAGCTTTCAACACCGATGTCTACATGCCTTCAGTGCCGAGGACCATGTTGCGGTGGCAGGTTTATGTTTCATTACCGCCTTAGCTGTATGCATGGTGTTCGGTTCAACATTGTTTAGATATTATGTCTCAGTTTTATTTAAAAGCAGGCGACATAGTATCTGCCGTCACTGCTATATTTCAGCCTGCAGTTACAAAATATTTCGAAGGCTCGGGTCGCTGCTGCGTACGAGCTTACCTCAGTTTTCATAACTGTGGTATTTTGAGTTTGTTAAAAGTAAGCGTAATGCTCTTTGGTGAAAGTTTGTGAATATTTCTTTCAAAAAAAAATGTTGTGTAGTTCTAGTACCGTTTTGAGAATGGTTGTCTTACTATTCGAAAACTATTCGAAGAGTATTCGATTAGTATTCGTATTCGATTCGGTGGCATGACTATTCGATTCGTATTCGATTCGGTTCCGAAATTCACTATTCGCACAGCCCTACAATATAGCAATGACATCACCAAAACGTGTAAGCAGATGTATGAGCAGCATTGTGTTCACTGAAGGAGAGAATTGTAATACATACTACAGCAACACACATTGTTTTTAAGGAGTGCCAACATTGTGACAATGGTCAAATTGCAGACCAGAACAAATTTGTACAAAGGCCACATAGCTACAAGCCATACTTACTGAATGACTAGAAATAACTGAACAGAGTGCTTGGTAAGGAAGTGCTATTTCTGTTTTTGCAGCAGTCGATTCGTGAGGCAATAAACTCCTTTAATGAAGTCATTCGATGATTATTACTGATGATGGTTATTATGTACTTAAAAAAGTGTTGCAGGGCCCCTTTATATATTTATTATTTCCAAGGACAACCACAGAGTGAGTAGGTATTGTATCATGTAAAACATTTAGCACTAAAATCTTTGTCTTGACTTTAGTGCTAAATTTCCCACATAAAAGTTCTATAAACTATAGCAATTCCCTTTCAGTCATAGTGCAATGATGTTTTTGTTTTTGCATTTGTTACAATAGAACTCAACTTTTTGAATGTTGCATGTTTCTTTTATATGAGTACGTTCTTCCTTTTCTTTTACTTCTGTTGACTTGGGTAATTACACACAGCTCCAAAGGAAATTTTAGTACGAATTAACAACATAATAAATTAAACTTGCTAATCTCAATTCAGAAAAAAAGAAAAATGCTATTTTGTGTTTTCACCAAGATATTACTTAATGTAGTGAATGAAACCTGGATATGTCAAACCATTCTCTATATGGAACAATTGTAACATATTCTTGGAAATGCCATGCAAGAGTGTAGCACTGTACTACGCACATATTGAGTTCCTGTTCTCTTCCCTATTCAACATATGAAACGCTGTGCTGTACTATACCCTGCAAGCGCGTTTCTTTTAACTAGCTGCGACCAAGTCTTTCATCATCAGAAATATTCAGGTCAACGAAAAACAGCACTGTTTTGGCATATGCTGTGAGAGAGGGCGTTTGACCTAAAGGACAGTGCGAGCGATTGAGGAAAAATGATCTATGTGCATGTCTTAAAATATGTATGTCTCAAGCAGCAGCAATTTTATTTGCACTCTGGAATGCTGGATTACATTAATAAGTTTCACTGCAATGTAAATATTTCGTGATGCCCTTTGAGTTCAATACAATGCTGACTTGATTGTAATACCAAACAGAGTTACCCACTACTCGCGGACAACTTTTCTTGGCAATGAAGGAAAGGCTACGGGGGCGGAGCTACTGCATATGTACTGCTCCGCCAAGTAGTCCGGTTCGGCGCGTGTTTCGAATTTAGTTTTGATTTGTGAACCTTCTGTACCTCCTGTGACGGCCACTTGATTATTCGAGCGGCCGTCACAGGCTTACACAGCCATTTGTTAGTTAAATTCGTCACAAGCTCCTTTGGCGAGTCGTCATAAAGCTGGAGGGTGACGAGCGCTCACCTGAAGACGAAGACACCATTTTGACTGTGAGGTGCACGTAAAAGGTGCGACGTTTTCACAGGTACAAAAACGCGAAATGACACTGCATAAAGCAAAACAAATATAAATATCTCCTTGGTGCGCGCTGACCCTCTCTTCAAACAGCGCCCCGTAGAAAATAAAGCAATGTTGTTGTTTTTATTCTCACGCAGATGCAATTGCGGAACTATAATCTTCAGTGGTAGCACACGTGTAGTTCGGCTCTCTAGCCTTCCCTTCATTGCCAAGAAAAGTTGTCCGCGAGTATACAATACAGACACTGCAACTACTAGTATAAAAATAATGCAATTTTCCTGCTCATTTTTTTAAAGCTGGGCAAAAGAATTGCAATGTTCAGTGTTCTTTTTTTCTTTCAGAGCACTGTCTCTAAATGTGAGTATGCGTGCATTCTTCAATAGAAAGCTGGTGAATGCTTCTGAAGAAAAGAGAGTTCAGCCTATTATACAGAAATGGCCCAATTCAGCTTGATACTTATACAGCTGAATCTCCTATAATGAAATGGCACAAAAAAGAAAACATCGTCATTACATCTGATAATCCTTATAAAAATTTTGTCTCCTTTCATAATACTACTAGGTATGTATTGCCAAGAACAATGATATATATTTACTTTACTAGACATTATAATTCGTTTTATCTGTTTGTTATATAAAGGTGTGACCAGGATGATGATGATGAGAACTGTGCTCTTCATTCGCATTTCTAAAAATGACGTATTTTACATACTGTCATAATTCACTCTACAAAGGTACTTACATTCTTGTAGGCATTGCGAACAGCTGGGTTAGCCTAGAAAGAGATCAAAAGGTATCTGCATCAAATCTCATTGTCAATGTACTAGTACATATTATAATTAGGGATGTGCGAATATTCGAAATTCCGAATATTTTTCGAATAGTGTTTGCTATTCGATTCGATTCGCACTGGAATCTAACTATTCAAACTTTTCAAAAACAAATACAGTCAACGTCTGATTGAAAGTGACCCCTTCAGATTTTCAATATGCTTCATCTCATTACATTCTCGTATTGCGGCAAAGCTGCCTTTCAAGCTCCGTTACGGTCGAACTTTGCCAAGAGATAACGTCCGACTGAAAGTGGTCCCTAGATTTTCAATATGCTTCACCTCATCACACCCCCGTATTGTGGCAAAGCTGCCTTTCAAGCACCACTACTGTCGCAAATGTATTAACTCAAGAAAACACTGGTTCCAACATGGAGATGAAAGACCTGGCAGAGTTGGGGGCTCAATTAAGGCTGTTTTGGGCCTGAAATTTGGGCAGGAAGTCCGAAAAATCGGACGCCGAAGCTTTTCAGCATCCAAAATTTCAGATGTTCTTAGTATATATCGACGTCTACAAGGCAGATTTGGAACTCCGGACTTGAAGGGAGCACACCCTTGTCCGCCACATCAGTTGGGCTTCCACAGAAGTTGAAAGAGGACGAGAGGCTGAGGAAATGGCATCTTTGCCTATCACGTGTAAAGTGTTGTCGGCAACACTTTGGTTGCACCACATCATGTACATAAATACAATTCGGCCTCTACATTGCCTCATTCTTGATAAGACAACTATGAAAAACCACCCCGCCAGTGCTTCATCAACCTAGCAAAAAGAAAGACTTTCATGTTGCTATCTCATAAGAATATGCTTAGGAATCCTCTCATACTTTTTTTCTGCAATTTCGCTTCGAAATATTAAAAAAATATTCTAGAAATATTCGAGAAATATTCGATTCGATTCACACTCACACTTCAATATTGAAATTCGCTTCGCACCCAAAATTTTGCTATTCGCACAGCTCTAATTATAATCTTGACCAGGCATCTGAAAACTGTGTTCTGTGAATCATAAGGGTTCCACAGATTAGAGTATTTTCACAAGTTTCATGAGAACAAAAATCAAAGAGTGTGCTTCTTATTTATTAGCTACTTTGCTACTGATCTCTCAGCTGCCTTTAGTTTGCCCATTATCCTATCGTATTGCAATTTCTTGTGTGCTATAACACACCTCTTGCATGTAGTCAACTTTTCAGATGACCAATTTTTTTCAGACATGCCTGACAAATTTGGACACCTTGGCGGCACACCACCACGTGACCCACCGAGCCAATGCATAGACATCTGAAATCTTGGGATGCTGAAACCCTTCGAAATCCAGATTTTTATGACTTTCTGCCGTAACTATAGGTCTGAAATGGGCCTTATTTGAAGCCACCACCACCACCACGTTGGTTATCTCAGTATCGGACAAGCACTCAACCCTTGCACCAAATCGCTTGCAACTGCCAGCTTCATCAGCTTGCAAAAGTCAGCTTTGCCATAGTCCAAAGGTGTTATGTGGTTACATTCAAGCCGTAACCGCAGGAAAATACTTGGGACATTAATGTTAAATTTAACTTGGAATGACTACACTGATATCCTAATGAGAAAGACATCTAAAGCACTGGGTTTCATTAGACACAATCTACACTCACCTAATCCATCTACTAAACTCTTGGCCTATAAAAAATAAGTATGATCTAACATGGAATATATATATGAAACCCTCTTAAATCATATCATAACAAAGCTTGACTCCCTCCAAAATAAAGCAGCCTCATTTAGAGTCAGAAGCTACTCATGAACATTGATCATAACATAAATAAAAACATCAACAGACTTCTAAGCCACCTGCGTATCTTTTACGCTTTCTTCATAAGCTTTGTTCCAGTCAGTTTCACTACTTCGTTGCTTTGCAAATAAAAATCGGCCCTTTCTGTTTTCCCCCACCTGGACCGTAAGTTCAAAAGTTTAACCCATATTCCTGTTCACTAGGTAATCTATTTCACTTTTCGTCGCTCCTGCTTGCCATTAACTAAAATTGGCTCCAAGAAAAAATTTATTCCGACATCGGTCACAATTCATTTGTTGAGAAATAGCAGTCATTTCTCCACACTTGATTGTCCTTTTTGGTTACCCCTACAATTGTACACAAACTAATTGTCCTGTTTTATGTATGCTACACAACACTAATTTCTTGATCAACTACATATACCTGTTCATATCTATAAACCCTAAAAATTTGTTAATACACTCAAACCTCGTTATAACAAAGTCGCACCTGCCACGAAAATAACTTCGTTATATCCGAAAATTCGTTATAAACGTTTATTTTTGACACTGTATGACAAGACTATTCTTCATTTACTTCGTTATAACCAATAATTCGTTATATCCGTGTTCGTTATATCGAGGTTAGAGTGTAATGTTGTCTCTTCACGGCTTGTATTTCATCCCACCCCTATATATGGTAATGTCCATAGGGGCACTTAGGGTGTAGATAACGTAAAAAAAAGCATTCAAAAAGTGTAATGGGGCCACTGTCACGCGATATAGCATGTGTTCTTTAATTAACATGTATACACCTGCTGCCTCTTGTAACAAAACGACAACCGATACCTAATAACGAAAATGACCGCCTTCAGAGCTATGCTAAGTGCGGCTGAGGTGATATGAACCCTTGGGAGAAGTAAAAAGGCATACATTCAGTTTTTTGAACTGCCCAATTATTCTGATGAATTCACGGTCATTAGGCAGTTCTGAAAATCAGATGTTGAATGCATTCCCCCTATTAGTGAATGCAGAATACAAACATGAGTGACTTGCATTGATACACATTTCTTCTTTGTGGGTGGTCTTTTTATTTATTTGTGTCACCCTCTGTCACATAAGACAACTACAGTTATTTATAATATCTGGGGGCCTCGTACAGAGAAGTTCCTCAATACCTGAGTCAGTGGAATACCCACACAAGGTTGTAAACTACGGCCTTAAAACATCTGTGTAAAAAATAGTACAAACCTTGCTCTTCATAGACTTCAGCAATGCACCACCTTCTTTCTGAAAGGAGAATTTAAAAACAAGAAAGAAAAGGTGAAACTCGGTAAGTACAAAGTAGCAAATGGTATACATGAGGTTTAACATCCCAAACCAAGGCAGGACTGTGAGAGATGCTGCAGTTAAGGAAAGGACCTGGGTCTCGATTGGAAATTTTAAATCTCAAAAAGGTTTCTTTTATCCAATTTTGTTCCCATCGCATTTGCTATCTCTTACATAAATAAATAGATAAAATAAAATCGATACAAAATAACATTAAAATAAACAAAATATATTGATAAAAAATTCTTTAAAAATTCTTTTTTTTTTTCAATTTTGCTTCAATTGCATTCACCACGTTTTTCTGCATCTTCTTGCGAAAATCTAGCCCTGAGAAATGCATAATTTTCCTTGAAAGTCATTTGTTATGTGTGGTTTCATTATGTTTTCAATGCATTTTAAAGCCACTTAATTTAAGGTGCTTTATCGCACAATTCGGTTAATTCATAATTTTTGCTTGTCCGTGCTGGGAAATATGTGTACTAACAATCCCATGTTAATCAAGGAAGAAAGAAAGCAAAAAAAAAAAAAAACCAGAGACGGCTGTCCATCGCATGCAGTACGCTTCTTCAGTCACTTTTGCCGCGGTACAGTGGTGTCATGCGTAAAAGTGTACAAAGATTGGGAAGGGGTTACCAGCTGTCACGGGACAAAACACATTTTGTCCCTTAATTACACATGTATGCACACCTCGTATAATAACGAGTACCAGCATGATTGCGCTGGCTCTATGAACATTACCAGAAATTATTCAGAGCTGTCTATGATTTCTTAAAGGTAAAAATGCAAGCCAGTTTTTTTTTGGCACGTAAGCCCCCCACCCCCGCTTTACGAATCTTCCCTATTTAGAAGTCCCCAGGTTGGCACATACCATATTTTGTTACATTCAACACAACGTGCACAGAAAAACTGGAGCTAAAGTCGGGGTGAGGATTATACGCGAATTTCAGTGCACAAGTTGTCTCCACGGCATTACTTCATGATAATGCAAGGAAGGCGGCTTCACAGCTATACACAGGATTTTATTTTCTTAATTGTATTTTTCCGCAGTTTGTAGTAGGGGCTGCGGCTCATATGGAGATCGGGTTATATGCAAAAAAATACGGTATGCACGTACTTGTGAATGTTTAATTACATCACAAGTTGGTATGTTACCACGGGTTACATTTGTGAGAACTACTGATAGTTCGAACAAAATCCTGGGGTCCCTTCAAAGTTGAATTATCGAGAGCTTACTGTATAGTCCAATGTAGATTAAGCACACATGTGCATGTGCTACGTCACAGTGGTGAAAACCAGTCTACAGTTCAACGCACTGGCACAGCCAACATAAGCGGTGGCTGCGAACATACTCTGAAATGTGCTTCGATGAGCCCGACATTGAGATGGCTCCTGCTCCATCTGTGAGCTTGTTACGCTGACTATGAAGAAAAAAGGCGCCGATGCCGTTTCACAGATGGTTGCTGTTGGCCGTTCAAAGCGACATGTGCGTTAGGAATTGTTAAGTGCATGCTCCAAAAAGAGCAACCGGTGGTGTGCACACCAAGCTCTAGACCAAAAAAAAGCATTTCGGTGGGTGTAGAGGGTGTGGTCAACAACGAACGCTCACCCACACACTGAGAATGCCGGACTGTATACTACATGCCTTAAGAGCAATTCATGGTGTTAGAGACAAAAAACCACGAGATCCCAGGTTGCACAGCTTACACCTACATGGAGCATGATCTAACACAGGCAGATGATGCTTGCTGTTTGCCAAAAGTTCCTAGGTGCAGTAGTAAACTGTGATTGTGTAATAAATTTTTGTCATCCTTTTTAAAGACAAAAAAATTATGGTACTTCAACTATTACGAACATCTGTTCCTGATTAAACTTGGAAAAATTACCCGTGACGTCACAGGGACAGCCAACCAGATCTGTCACCTGTGTGATGTTGCTCACCCATGCAACATGCCATGGGGCAGGGGAGGCTAAAAACTATATTGGTAACACTGTTCCAATCTCTAGCGATGCACACGTGTTAAACGTAATAGTAAGTCACACACTTAGGTGAAGCACTTAAATCAGTCTGCTTATGATCCAAAGGGCTTGCATTACCAGCTTAATGAGTTTGTACAAGATCATCAAAACAGTTTCATGGTCCCTTTAAGCAAATGCAAGTACAGCAAAACCTCATTAATTCGAACTCGGTTATTTCGAAATCCCGATTATTTTAAAGGATTTCTGCAGTCCCGTATTTTGCAATGTAGATTTGAGTGGATAATTTGAAGCGGCAGTCAGTACCAGCCCGGTTAATTGGAAAACTTGTGCCATGTGTGAATTCCCAATCCCAATTTCACCGTAAATCCGTGGAAACGACCGCATCCCTTGGAAGCCACAAGGCAATGCAACATAGCGATGCTAATGAGTGACAGGTCAAGCACCCATGCTTCACTACTGCCAGCACAAAAAAAAAAAGGAAAAGAAAAAGAAAAAGTGGTCTCGTGGTCGGATGAATTGTGCGCCTGGGGAAAAGACATGCTTCCCTGCAACACAGCGGTGACATGCCGCCCGCATATCACATGCTTCTCGCAACGTCAGTGTGTCATGATTTACCCATTATTTCTGGAAAAAGTAATAATGGACGGTCTGATGGAATTCGCGATGCATGCAAACCTCTGATTGGCGGTTGCTCCGGCCATTTGCGCACTTGCACTGCTGGCAGAGTTCTTGCCTGCAACGCCTACTTTGAAAACCCAATTCGACAGCTTCAATGGTCATGTTTTCCAGCAGAAAACATCGCGGATTCCGTCACACTGGCCATTATTAAATTCTTTATTTTACCATAAAGAATGGGCAAATGGTCGCATCATGACGCGCTTACGTTAAGAGGTGCAGATGACATGCTGTCCGCGTGTCATCACTGTGTTACAGTGAAGCACGTCTTTTCTGCAGGCATGCATTTCAGCTGACCAGGAGATTGTTTTTTTCTTATTTTTTTTCTTTTTTGTGCTAGTAGCAGCGAGGCCCGCCATTTCCCTGGGTTTGCAGCAAAATTGGGACCAGGTATTGCTGGAAAACGTAGCCCTTGGAGCCGCAAACTAGCAGGCACAGCAAACGACCACCTCTGATTACTTTCAGTAATTGAAAGTGCCTTGCATCCCGCTTTTTGTATGTTTTGTTAATTCAAAAACCCGCTTAATTCGAAGACTTTTTACAGTCCCAGTGACTGTGAATTAACTAGGTTTTACTGTATACATTTAAAACTTTCGACGCTTCATACGAAACTTTGCCACCATCATATCGCCTCTGACGAAGCTCCTGGGAAGTAATAGGCTCCTAAATTCGTGGTCGTCCGAGTGGGACGACGCATTTGCAAAGCTCTGTCATTTGTTGACGTCTCCTCCCATGCTACACCACTATGACCCTACGGCTTCAACGGAGGTACACACGGACGCCAGCAGTGTAGGCCTCGGCGCTGTCCTTGTGCAGCGCAAACCAGGGTTCCCAGAATATGTCGTGGCATATGCAAGTCGTGTGCTTACTAGAGCTGAGACCAATTACACCGTCACGGAAAAAGAGTGCCAGGCGATCATCTGGGCCCTTACAAAGTTCCGACCTTATTTGTATGGTCGCCCATTTGATGTCGTCACCGACCATCATGTACTATGCGCTGTCGTCATTAAAGGATCCCTCAGGCCGTCTCGCCTGCTGGGCACTTCGCCGGCAAGACTACGACATCCGTGTGCTATACCGCAACAGACTCTAGCATGCTGCCGCCGAGGCCGTCTCGCACTCCCCCTTGCCTGACGACAATGCCCCCTGCTCGGTATCTTACATTGCTATTTCTTCCACTGACGTTCAATGGAACGTCAATGGATATTAATCATATCGTGGTTTGGGACGTCAAACCCCAGATATTATATTATTATTACGTTCACACTATCCCTACCGAACAGCACATGGATAAGTGGATCGCCTCGCTGATAGACTTGCTCACTGATCCGTCGGCAACATCATCCACTCACGCATTGCGTCGTCAAGCCCACCATTTTGCCATTTGTGACGACCTACCGCACCGAAGCAATTACAACGCCGACGGCCACCTGTGGCTACTAGTGATATCCCGCAGTCTGCGTTCTGAAATATGCGAGTCCTTCCACTCTGATCCACAATGCGCGCACTCTGGGGTATCCAAAACTTACCACTGCATTCGACAACGATACTTCTGGTGAGGGATGTACCACTACGTGCAGAAGTTCGTTCACTCCTGCCTTGATTGCCAACGCCAAAAACCTTCAACGTACGTGTCACCAGCCGATCTACAACCATTATCTTGCTCTAACCGTCTGTTTGGACGTGTGGGCATCGATTTGTATGGACCAATTCCTCTGACATTGGCTGGTAGCCGCAGGGCCATCGTCACTGTTGACAATTTAACACGATATGCCGAAACCGCCACCCTCCTAGCAGCTACAGCGCGCAATGTTGCCTCCTTCTTGCTACATCAATTCATACTATGTCACGGTCCACCCCAGGAGCTTCTCAGCAATCGAGGCCGTGTCTTCTTGTCAGAAGTCACCGAAGCCATTCTCAAAGAATGGCTTCGACTTTCGAACTTTCAGAGCTTTCAAAGTGTTGAAAGTTCTGATCGTTACATAGCACTTTAATCTAAGGGATACAAATGGTAAATTTTAGTTAACGTTGAGGTGATAAACAACTGATTTTTATGTCTAAGGTGTCACTTCTACTTAAATTAATGAAATTTCTCTCTCTCTCTCTCATCGGTTCCCTTACATAGTTTTGAGCCATAATACAATTAAGCTGCAGTGTGTTGAGCCCCTATGATGTACTGTTCAGTCAATAAAAAAAAAAATTACTCACCTTCATGTTTGCCAACCAGTATTTGTAATGCTGCTTGAACTGCTTGTTGGAGCTGTCATCAAACATGTTCACCTCCAGCTCAAATATGTCATTGTGGACCTCACAGGAGTTGAGAATCTGCAATCTGCCTTCGATAAACTGCAATGGAAGAAGGTAAACATTCCATATTTAGAATATGAATATAGCATTAATGAACAGCTGAAGTGCCAAATACAGAGTATCTCTTCTAGCCTTAGGTTTCGCTCATTAATTTATTCATTTAATTACTAATTTTATTATCTCCTGGCAAAACCTCTGTTGAGTGTCTTTACATGAAAAGCATGGAACATAACAAAATACTTAAAAGCACACTCTAAAAACAGTGTACACTTTTTGGGGCATACCTGGAGAATGTGAACCTGGAAAGATGATGAGACTATACGAAAAAGCTTCTGTTAAAGGGTTACCAAAAGTATACATAAGAATTGATGGGATTTAAATCGGTACCACGAAAACACAATGTAGCAGCTAAGAAAATGCAACAGCGGAGGAACACATCAGTGGGGTTTGCCTGTAAACGTTTCTCTTTGCACCTCAATGCACTCGAACCTCATTATAAAAAGCTGAAGGGAAAGCCGAAGTTTACTTTGGTATAACCACAACTGCAACACCCCCCTCATTGGGTAAGCCCTCTCTTGCCCGCAGGTCAGGCACTCAAATTTTATGAGAGGTGTAAACTTGAAGGTACAGAATCAGTGTACAGAAGCATACTAAAACATCTGAAGTAGTCGCACGCAATGTGCTTGATGACTGCAGCTGCAAGCTTCACAGCATAGCTACAATTTCTTGCTGTAAACGCATCCATAAAAAGAAACTTGATGCACAAGATTATCATTGACACTGAGAAAGCTACACTGTGTAAATACACAAAATCAACTTCCATTCCTTCTCCCTAAAAAATTCAATGTCCTTGTTCATAAAACTTGATCAGACAACGCGATGTCGTGCAACTTCAGGTGTCACAGCACTACAAAAGCAGTGCGATTAAGCATGTGACAGGACTGCGGCTTAATAATATTGCACGCATAGACGGCTTCTTGCATGTAACACGAAATGAATACTTCACTGCCACTTTGTACAAGTATGCCTTTCAATGCATGTGTTTTTGCGGGACCATGCATCATTGCATTTCTGAAGCTTCACAGAAGCACACAAGCACTGTGGTAAAGCCGGCATCAGAACCAGAGCGTTATATGAAATAAAATGGACGTAAGCAGAGTGTGCTTGTGCATAAGATGAATGAAACCATTTGCAGCCACGCCATGCAAGAGTACATTTTACTGTGTCCATTTCGGACAGACAAGGTGACATTGCTAAATCTCCACAAAGTTTCATAGCAATGCGCAAGAATTGCGGCAAAGCCTGCAGCAGAGGTAGGGTAATATGAAATGAAATGGATGCAGGCAGAATGTGCCTGTGCATAATACGAATGTAACCAACTACGGCTGCTCCACCCAAGTATGATATCTCAGTGCTTCCATTTCGGGCAGACAAGGTGGCATTGCCAGAAACCCGTCAAGTTTAACTACACTGCACAAGCATTGTGGCAATGCTGGTGGCAGTAGTAGGGTATTATGAAATAAAAAGGCTGCAAGCAGAGTGGACTTCAGCATAAGACAAATGCAACCATTTGCAGCCTCTCAGCCCAATTATGCATTTCAGTGCGTCCATTTCAGGCAGATAAGGTAACACCGCCGAAAGTGTGTCAAGTTTCACTGCATTACGCAAGAACTGCAGTAAAGCCCAGGTTTGAATGAAGTCGGACATTATGAACGCAAATGCACAGCACTCAAATGCAATTGTTGAGTGAAGGCATTCACTCTCTCTTTATATATATATAAAAATTACAAATAGATTATAGTAACAGTCTCCATATTATAGTCTCTTCGTAGGGTTAGGCACTGCTTCCTATTATACGCTGTTTCATGGACCAACTCATTTTGTCGGCGAGACACACAAGGACATACGAAACTTCCGCACCATAAGCAAAAAAGAAAGCTTCTGTTTAAAAGTGTGCGCAGTGGAGCTCGCCCCATCGGTTTCTTGAGATCCGAGTAAGGAGTGTTATTTGCGCGATCTAGCAAGGAGCACGCACTGCAGAAGACGTGGTCTCAAAAGATTCATTCGAAAATGGCCCATACATGGTGACATACTTTGATATGACAAAAACTGATCACACTCATTTGGTCCCAATTCACTAAGGAAGCATTCCAGTGGCATTGCAATAACCACAGTTCACGGATCAGTCCCTCTACATTCGGTGATGGCATGCACACCTGTCTCGTGAACGCAGGCTCACAAAGTGGAAGATAGTGGGGATTAGCACCATAAGCGTGCGCGCAACTGCCAGCAACACTACACTACTCTTGGAGTCCACTGCACCCACCATCGGGCCACACGGTACACATTGTGCTAGTCCCAACGTCATTGTTTTAGGTTAATTTCATTTAAGTGAGGTAACTTCCGTGCGTGCAGGAGTCGATTTTCTGTAAAGTCACAGCGCACGTGATGCTGGCTGCTAACATGAATATTCGAATGCAAATTATGCAAAGGTGGATTTGTTGTGTGGGGTCCCACGTGCGGGTACACGAAGTGCACAATGCCAGATGAGCAAAAAGCTTGAGCGTTCTATTCATTTGTGACAGCCACCACAAGAGGCAACCAAAACGATATACCTGCAACAATGCCCGAAATATTAATATAAACAGGAGACACTGTTAAACTGTTTTTGGCATGTACCGTGTTATAAAAAGCAATGCTTTCCTTTTTGCAATTGGAGTTAGCACTAATTACCTGTTCGCACCATGTCAGTTTTTTTATAAAGAACCAGAATTTTTGCTGCTGCACTTGTTAGAATATAGAAACATGCTGCACTGCTACTTGCACACTTCTACAAGTGGCAGTAGTTAGGATGCGGAAGTTTTGTATTCCTGCACCAAACACCGCGAAAAATGATATAGTCAGCAAATGTGTAAGGATTTTCTTGTTTAGGAGACAATTAGAGTTTAACTTAGATCTATTGACACTCTATTTTGTTAAAATATTTCAAATGCATGTACCTCTGTATGGGGTTTTCAAGGAGAACCTTACTTCGTTTACAGTCAAAGTCAGATTTTTCGGACTCCCTAAGGACCGCGAAATCATCTGAAAAATCGGGCAGTCCGAAAAGATGAATTCATGGCTTTTTTATTCCGCTCAAGTGGTCAAATCGCTACAGCCAAGTCCAAAATAGCTTTACTGCCTTCCAGTGCACTTATCAGGCACTTTGGTGCACGCCCATGCCCTCGTGAATATATTCAATACCAGCCGCGAACCCCGCTTAACTACAGGCCAAACACCAATTGTAAATTTGCATCTCGTGATGAGTGCCGCCAATAACAAGGAAGTGCGGAAAAAATTACGGCTCTCACACATGGAGCGTTTGGAAACGATGACGCAGAACACAAAGGCTGTGGTGGAAGAGTGGACGACTCCTCCGGCTTTCCCCAATGCGTGTGCACACATAAACGATGCGCAACTGCCAGTGATGCTACCGACGACTTCTGATTTGGAGCAATTTTTGGAGCAGCAAAATTTCAGTTTTGGAGCACTTTGGAGCAGCAAAATTTTCATCTTGGAGCACTTTGCAGCAGATAATTTTGCATCTGGGAGCACTTTGGAGCAGCGAATTTTATATCCTGGAGTGCAATACAGAAGCATATTGCATTAACATTCAAGCCCCTGTGTATTATTATGGAGCTCTTATGAAGGCTAGAAATATTTCGATTCATTGCAAATCTCATGGAAAAAATCATCTCAGGAGCATAGGCGTGCGCACAGGGGGGGGGGCGAAATCTGCCCCGTACATTGACCCTTGCGATAGCAATTATATGGACACTCTCGGCGGATTTTTGCCGTCGCCGTTGCCGTAATTTTCCGTATGAAGTCCAAATTAATAACATCACCACGCGCATTCTAGCCGCGGGTAAAAGCTCGCGAGCGCTGGCGACGAACGCGGCTGAAGCGGAGAATAAACTAGCCGGCCGTCTGTCTCCGTCGCACGGACAGCGCATGAGATAACATCTTCCCGCGTGCGGGCCTGCCGTCGATTGCTCATCAAACAGAGAGGAAACGCACCGCCCGTCTTTCGTAAGGAGCGTGAAGGGACACCAGGGGAGCGAAAGGGGGGGGGTGGACCGCATCGTTCGAAGGGCGCAGTCGCTTGCGCGCGCGCTATCTCGAGGCATCAGGAGACTGCTCGTAAACTTGCTGTGCTCTCAACGCTTACTTCGTGTTTAGAGAACTCGGAGCAAGAAAACGCTTCGGTTCCTGGAGGGGCCATATTCCCTTAAACCAGCGTATTGTTGAGTTACGCGAGATCGGATCCAAAAGAGTTAGCTGCTAGTCTTACTTCGTTTCACAATACAATTTTTTGGTATCGCATTCATTGCTTCGCTCTTAAGCGAAACTGAGTTTTTTTAACCGTTAGCTATTGACCGCCGAAAGCGAGGGGCGGACGTGTAACATGGCGTAGCCGCTTCACTGTGGGCCGTCAGCGACGGGCCCGCTACTGACAGCTGCGCATTTGCGGCTGCTCCTACCAGGAGATATGATTTTACTAATGAGATGACATTTTTAAAAAAAAGCAAGCAAAAAATTCTGATTGGAACCCTAGCACGTGAGCTCGAAAGGGCCGGGCCTTTTAGAGGGTATTTACCGCAGAGTGATTACAAACTCAGACGTGCTGGCGGAAGGAATTACGAAAAAGCTGTTCTGGATGAAGATCCATGGATAAAGTATATCTGAGGAAAAGTGTCAACGCGTTTCCACCGTTCGCGTGCTCTTCCATAAACGCGAAGCAAGGAAAATTCGATATTGTCCCATATATCTACTGCGAGCGATCTCAGATTTCATTCCGGAATGTCCGGAAACAGAAGTGACAGACATTTTAGCGGCACTCATGTAGTTATTACTGAACATTGCTTTCCTTACGTGCCGTGCGACGCTTGAAACGAGCTATCAGCAGCGTTTCTGGAACAGACGACGACCGCCGATGAATCGCCGTCGCACTTTCTCGCTACCGATAGGCCTAGACGTCACGAGCCTCTGCGGAGAGCGCGTTTTGCTGTCGAGCTGACTTGCAGAACAGAAGCTGCGTCGGCACCGTGCATGGCATCGTGGCTTACTCGGAACGCACGCGCGAGCGCCATTTATTCAGCGGAATAATTCTTGGTCCATGATTGCGACTTTATTGGCAGCCCCAAGATCGAGCTGCACATGTTCTGACGCGCCGGCGGTGCGATTGCCGGTGATAGACGCCCCCAAATCTGAGACTTTGGCGCAGTTTGGCGCAAATTTCGTCGATATGATCAGGATGGCGCAGTAAATACAATTTGGCGCACTCTGGCGCAGTTGGCGCAGGAGTGGAATCACTGAACTGCACGAAATGTCGCGTGAAGCCTATCATTCTAGGTGCGTGCAGCACGTCACCTACTAAGCTGACGCCCTCAGTGCCAGGGCACTTGCTGTACCACACGCACGCGTTAGCCGTGAAAGTGTTTGTTATGCCCACTCCGATCCTGACTGGACACGGGTGCGGCGATGGCGAGCTGCTTATGTTCGCGAAGGCAACGCACACTTAGCGGTCTCGCACAAGGAGGCAGCATGAACGGCGGTGCAGCGTGCTTGGGTTGTCGCCTATTAAAAGTGTGCAGTACGCTCACAACTGCGCTAGGCCACATGCACTACCGAGCAGTCAGCTGAATATGCTTATCATAAAGGGTTGTCAGCGATTAAGTTGTACTGGCACATTTGCTGCCCGCTATCCTGCCTCTGTGCATTTCCGGTGCTTATCCCCGTAAAGGCATCGCCACACTGCGCCATGACAATGGCCCCTTCAGATATTCGGTCTGCTTCACCACACAACACTTAGGCACTGCAGCAAAGCTGACATTTGATCACTGCTATGGCCACAAATAGATCGGTTCACGAAAGCGCTGGTTCGAACCGTCGCGATGATAGGCACGGCAGAGGTGGGGACTTCAATCATTGCCATTTCGGACCTGTAATTTGGGCAGAAAGTACCAAAAATCGGACCCCGAAGAGTTTCAATGTCCGAAATTTCAGATGTTCCAATCCATCGATGTACTACACTCAAACCTCATTATAACAAAGTCGCATCTGCCACCAAAATAGCTTCGTTATATCCGAAAATTCGTTATAAACGTTTATTTGTAACACTGTAGCTATTACAAGACTATTCTTCATTTACTTCGTTATAACCGATAATTCGTTATATCCGTTTTCGTTATAATGAGGTTTGAGTGTATATGGGGCTTGTGACGGTGCCGCGAAAGCGTCAGAATTTTCAAGCATGTCCGAAAAATCGACAGTTGACTGTATCCATTATTTCAATATATTCTATTTCATCAAATGAGATGCAAGTGTATATCCATAAAAATATGTACATTATTGTCCACCTTTATAACCATGCCTGCAGTTTTGAAATAGCACATGCATTCTGCATGGGTGCACAATGACATGAATTGGCATTGAAGCACTCTGTTATTTGCATTTGTTGTAGCACAATACATTATCTGCAGGCATCAAAACACTTCACAGCACAAAGGCATTTCTTGCCTGGTGAAAAATCTGGAGCTGCAGCATGCGTTCTAAAAAAGGTCGAAGGCTGGCAGGGCGTGACTGCAGGAAGCGGTCAGGGTCAAAGGTGATTCGCTGTCCCACTTCCATGCGTACGGCTTCTCGGTAGCCGCCCATCAGAGCCACCAGAGCACGAAGAAATGCCTGGGACACACCATCACCAAGTGTCTGGTGGTGCGTACGTAGACTGCGCTTCAGTGGCAACACCTGCAGCGAAGAAACAAGTACACTTATCACTGCTTTCTGTCTAAACAATTCATAACAAGTCAAATCTACACATTTTTAGCCAAAGTAAAAACCAATTAAATTATTGTGCTTTAATGTTCCAAAGCTGTACACATGGTTATAAAGGATGTTGTAGTGGAGGGCTTCAAATTATTTTGCCCGCACTGGGGTCCTTGTGAATGCAAAGCATGGTATACGAGTGGTTTCGAATTCCATCCTTATCGAGACACTGCTGACACATGACAGCAAGGTCACTAGTAGTAGTGGCAAAATTGAGTTAATGTGCCACAGCTGAGCTACAAGACCTATCGTGCATTCTACGTCAAATGTCCCAGAGACGTGTAATTCGACTACCTCATCTTTCCCTGTAAAAAAGTATGGCTATTTAGAGCCTTGCTCAGGGTCACTCCACAGCATGTTTTTTGCTAAAAAATATGTTGTCAAGTGGCATGCTTCCAAAGTTGTTGTACAGCAAAATACAGTGCTGTTGCTGGCCCCAGCTCCAATCTCTCCTATTTACAACAGTATATCAAGGAGGTCTTAAAATGGTACCAAGATGACGGTGCTACATGAACAAGTCCCAGAATCTACAGTACAATTGTACCTCTCAAAGTGCAATTTTCTGCCTAATTTGTGTCAAAAGCACAGTACGATTTTTTCAACTCGTATTTCACATTTTTTTCCTAATTAATATTACTCCGTTTGACAAAAAGAAATGCCCGAGAATAATGGGGGAAGAAACGGCAGAGCGAGAGTTAATTTTGGTGTCACTTCCATTGCCTGTAATCTCGCACAGAGCCTGGTAACGTTTTTTTTTTAATGCTCGACAAAGCAACTGGGAGAAAAATCTTTTTTTTTCTCCTTCCACAAGGAAACTGAGCATTACATGAGGAACCAGGAAGCTGGCAGATGCAACACTGATAATTCAGTTGTGAAAATTCTAGCATGGTCATGTAGCACAGGCACTTGAGCCACAACTGCCTTACTCACATTGTGACCTGTGAAGCTACCCTAGAACTTTTCTACGGTGTCATTGAAGGGTGTACCTACTAATCCCAGCATAGTGCCTTTCTCCTTTACCGCAAGCACTGCCCTCTTACCTCGCTCCACACCCTCTTCCGACTTAAGATTTACTGCATAGGCTCCCTTTAGGGAGCCAAAGTATAGTGCCTTTCTTGAAAACAAACCATGCAGTGCAGGGAACTCGCCACTAAGGCATGGATAAGCACTGTTGGCAATGACAGCACCACCAGGTTGCTACAGTTCAGAGCTTTATTCTATAGCCAACATCCAGGCCACTGTTTCAAAAATTTGTCTGACTTACTATTCTTTCTTTACAGCAAAAATCGTATGACAAACATTTCCATCTCGTATTCTGAATCTGTTAGGGGCTGCTCGTTGGCTTATTATTCAACAGATGGCGCCACCAGGCTGCGCGCATTGAAAGATCCAGTGTCAGGCGACGTGTTGGCACACACAACAGGATATTTCTCTTCATTAACAAGGGCTTGAACAACTATCCTTGCTCAAATGTTTGAGTTTATAATAATCAAGTGGTCCTCAACTAGTCCTAATAAGGCAGGGCAGAGCACAGGGGGCAGCACAGTTAGTCTACAATCACCTGTCTTGCCACAAGCTTACCTGCTGCAAACATGACGTGTGGCTTTACTACAAAAAACTTGGTTGCTTTTGCACAAAAGATGGCAGGCCTACGCATAATTCTGGCTCCTGAGCCTACACAGTGAGTCTACTCCAAATTGGCACTACCCTCTCCTAAGACGAGATGATGAAAAGCAAGGAGAAGTACACAATTCTTTAAAAAGGTAATTGCAATTTTATTCCCGACAGCAGGAAGGCAACGTATCAGGACACAGAAAAAAGTGGTGATGACATGCAGCATTAACCAAGAGCTTAAATTTTTCACTAGAAACTCTTCACACAGGACGAAAAAGATAGCATGAACTTTTAAATTTAATGCACTGGTGTTAGATAAAAAATTTTTCACAAGGAATTATGGCATCAGTGGACAAATTAGCACTCAGAAAAAAAGAAAAGAGTCAAGATGTGCAGAATTATAAGACATGAAACATAATTTGTTTTAAGTCAGCAAAAAGCCGTGAATGTTCAGTATTGTTTTTTTGTAACCCTCAGCATGAAGGGCAAAGGGGGGTGATGCCTTAATGAATATTTCAAGGTGCATGCACCACCGCTCACTTTGAGACCATTGCTCACTTGCATAATTAATTGTTTTGACTATGGCTACCACCTTTCCTTGATACTAATACTACTGCACTATTTAAACACCGGAATGTTCTAGAGAAATACTGGCAACATACTCAATAAAGTAGAATGATGAGGGCTATGTCAACCAGCCAGCTATCTCGCTATTGTCAAGTGGCTCTGCTAGATTTTGAACAGGGTGTCGGAACGAAATGTTTTTCGTTTCGGTTATTGCTTTGCTCCACTGAAAAAAGTGCCATTCCGTTTATGTTCCGGAATGAAGAAAAAAAAAAATTTTTCCGTAACGGTTCGTAACAGTCTTCATTTGTATGCAAAAATTTGAAATTAAAGTAACGATAAAAACATAGCATTTATTTTCTTGTAAGTGAATAGACCTTTTTCAAGCAATCCCGGAACGCCCCGCGCACTATGGGAAAAGTGTGTACGGCGAGCGAGCGAGCCGGCTGTCCGGTCGCCCGCTGCTTGTTGGCGCCGCAGGGAGCACGAAACGAAAAGAATACGTCGCCGCTTCTTGACTTTTCTTGAATCGTAATTACTACACATATCCGAACACACCTGCACGTATCTCTGCACATGAAATGTTAAAAGAATCACGCAGTCAATGTAGGTATTACCGAGCGGATGTTTATCAGATGTAGCAGTCAAGCAGGATGTGCGTTATCGCGTGCCGATACCGTCCAGACATACTATCACAAGCAATATAAGCTCGAACAACGAATTCATGTTTATTCAACGATTAATTGTGGCATTTTTTTCTTCCAAAAGAGCCAGATCCAGAAACCGAAATTGGGCTAAATTTCGCAGGAGCATAAAGCACGCTTAAGTATCTTTCACTTTTAAAACAACTGTAACGTGAACTCAAAGAGGCAATTTTGAATAAAAAAAAAGAGCCAAATCCTGCATCTGCTTGAATCAAACTGAGCCAAATCCATTAAACCGTCGCTGCGTCAACAATTGTGACCAAAACAACCAACATGGCCGCATCCAATTGGCTTCATTTGTGTCCTAGTTGCTCTCCTATTGCGCTTTCGTTTGACACGTAGTTTTCCTTGGGCGAGTTGGTACTTACTGAAGGACATGATGCTGTAGGGCAAAACTTGAATATAAAAAGTAAGAGGCCGACTTTACTATTTCTTTCTGCCTTTTAGTGTTTCTTTTTGAGTTTTGCGCCACTGTATCATTTCCTTCTTTCGCTCTAAGACGGCATATTTGAAATAGAAGACAACTGGAATTAACATATTGGGCACCGATCTATTCTTTGGAGATTAAGAAGTTATCCGAAACATTGTGGCATAAAGGGAGCTAAGATGAAGAAGAAGAAGAGCTGAAGCATAAGCATTTTTTTGAAGACCTTCAATAGATACCAAGAGCACAAGAAACGCTGCCGACAGTCCAGAATGTTGCACCTTTAGCCTGGATGGACCACTCGCTGTACAAGTCTACTCATCGCCATTAAAGCCATGCAATAAAGGACGGCACCAACGGAAGCTCAAGGGTGGTGTTAATTCTGCTGTAAAATATTGCTATATCATTCATTCGCCGCTATTTAGACTTATTTTACGAGCCAATTCAAGCCCAAATGAAATGTTTTGATCTATAAGAGCCAAATCCAAATTTTATTCCTGAATACCGACGATAGTGGGCTATACAGATTTTAGCCGCAATATGGGTTTAAAGTAGAGCTGTGCGAATAGCAAAATTTTGGGTGCAAAGCGAATTCGAATATTGAAGTGTGAGTGCGAATCGAATCGAATATTTTTCGAATATTTCTAGAATATTTTTCGAATACTTCGAAGCGAAATTGCAGAAAAAATGTTGGAGAGGATTTCTAAACATATCTTATGAGATAGCAACATGAAAGTGTTTCTTTTCGCTAGGCTGAAGCGCAATGAAGAGGCCGAATTGTATTTATGTACATGATTTGGTACAACCAAAGTGTTGCCGACAACACTTTACACGTGGTAGGCAAAGATGCCCCCATTTCCTCAGCCTCTCCTCTTTCAACTTCTGCGGAAGCCCAACTGATGTGGCAGACAAGGGTCTGCTCCCTTCAAGTTCGGAGTTCCAAGTCTGCCTCAGAGACATCGATATATAATAACATCTGAAATTTTGGATGCTAAAAAGCTTCGGCATCCGATTTTTCGGACTTCCTGTTCAAATTTCTGGTTCAAATAGCATTAATTGAGCCCCCACCTTTGCCACATCTTTCATCTCCATGTTGCGACCAGCATTTTCTTGAGTTAATACACTTGCGACCGTAGCGGAGCTTGAAAGGCAGCTTTGCCGCAATGCGGGGGCGTGATGAGGTGAAGCATGTTGAAAATCTAGGGACCACTTCCAATCGGACGTTGACTGTGTCTTGGCTATGTTCAACTGTAACGGAGCTTGAAAGGCAGCTTTGCCGTACACGGGGGTGTGATAAGGTGAAGCAGACTGAAAATCTTGGGACCACTTCTAAACGGATGTTGACTGTCTCTTGGCTATGCTCGACCGTCACGGAACTTGAAAGGCGGCAGCTTTGCCGCAATACGAGAGTGTAATGAGGTGAAGCGTACTGAAAATCTGAAGGGGTCACTTTTAATCGGACATTGACTGTATTTGTCTTTGGGAACTTCGAATAGTTCGAATAGTAAAATTGCAGTGCGAATTGAATTGAATAGCAAACACTATTCGAAAAATATTCGAAATTTCGAATATTCGCACACCCTTAGTTTAAAGTATGCTAGTGACATGAGCACTCTGGCAAACAGTTGTTGGAGCAGACCTGACCATATTTTCCGTAGAAAAAAACTGCGTTTTTCTCAGTTTCAGTTAAAGTGGAGCGGGTTCTTTTAGAAAAAAAAAAATGCCACACTTGTAGTGCACAGGTATGAATGTGATGTATGGAAGTACAAGAAATACCTTTCTGCTTGAGCATTTAGTGTCATGAACCCTTTTGCGCTTGCCAACTGCATTTAAAAGGTAATTTCAATGTTACCATCTCACACTGCTCCCGACTATACATATAGGGTCACCTCCGAACCAACACTCAAAAACACAACCAGCATTTGTAAAATCGAACACCTGCAGTTATTGTCAACAAAGGGTGGTATATAGATGCTTATAATTTGTCACTTGAGGTGCAAGTGACGTGCACGCTGTCTAGTTAAACTATCATTTTACCAAACGCCATACTCTCTCACGTATTCATTAAATATTACAACCTTGCCTTGTGTGCTTCGACACTGCCGGTGAGAATTGATTTCAAATACAACCACGAATTTCGGGGCCACTCCTCGACTTAATCTAGCAAACCGAGTAGCATTTTTTTAATTTAACTTACGCCATAAGGCATACTGACAAAGAAAACCAAAAAAAATTTTTTTTAATGACGCTCCGGAGCCGCTCAGCTCAGCTGGTCCAACAGTGGCACGCAGAAAAACTAGACAGATGGAAATCGTAGAGGCCATCCAAGCTGTACACAGAAGTTCATGATTGAATTACGCAGTCATATGATGCAACTTGCCAAATTCACTTGATCTGAGAAGTGCTGGCATGGCACAAGTGGAAATCTAAAGCCTGGCGCCCGCGCGCTTGTCGCGGTGGTTGCTGTGGCATACACACTTTTCCCATGAGCGCTTGCACGCCCATTGGTGGCGCTCGTGTGCTTGAAAAAGGTCTATTACGAATTCTCTGTGCAGGCTCAATGGTTTGCATGAAGAGAGTGAGCATGATCTCAGAAGCAGCACATCATCAAGTGTAGTCTCTGATATGCGAGACCACTGTTCTGATAAAACAAACTTCAGCGCCGAGAATGCCCTCTCCATGTTGGTCTGTGTGAATGGCACACCAAGATCTACTTGCATTAATATAAACACGTCCGGTTGACATTATTCATATTTTGCAAAATTTCAACACATCTTTACTTTGGAATCCCTGCCTGAGATACGTGCTAGTACTGTCCTCTGAGGTATGCATTAATGCTCACTTTGCGTGACCTCGGTTGTTCTGGATAGCGAACTTTTCCTTTGAACCAAAGACCGATAAAGATATATTTCGGTTTCAATCCGGAATGAAATGACAGATAACGTTTTGGTTATGTTTCCGTTCCGTTCTGACACACTGATTTTAAGTGAGATCTGCAGTTGTCCACTTACTATGTGTATACAATTTGTTTTTTTTTTTTGTTTGTTTTACTAGCACTTCAGCAGTTCAGGTCATGTACTGCCTTTGACTTATTTTTCAGGTTTTTGGCTTTGGGTCCTGTTTGAAGAATATGATTGTTCAATGAGTTGCATGTGCAGAAGAAGATTCCAGAGGTAATACTGCAGCAGCTTTGTTATTCACATCACTTTACTTGCTATCTCAGATCCCTTAAATTTCACAAATTATTTCTCAATAAAAAATAACTAGGGACACTTATCACCGTGTTAATGTTGTGACGAGGGCTTTCTGTTAGCTTTTTTTTAAAACGAGGAGCGAAATTTCAGAACAGACTGCCACTTCATAAATGAACTTTTCATGGACATGGTTCGGTGTGCTTTCTGAATATGTTGTAAAGATTCTGGATAAAAGTAATGAAGATTGATAATATAGTCCTCACACTAAAGGGCACTTTTTTTAATAGCGCGAAGGTATAGTACTACATATGCCTAAGCTTGTGGCAATGAGTCAGGCTGAGTACTCTCCAGCATCTCCATATGCTGCAGTACAGTGCTATTTACAAGGCTATTCTATATATTTATGGGCATCCAAATCGTGAAGGGTGAAGAATGCTGTACAGACACTGTACTTTTGTCAACTTACATACATCATCCCATACTACTCACAATTTCACTTGGAAGTGTTTCCACATCCTTGAAGGGGGTTTCAACCTTGTTGTTGTCAACGTCCAGGATAACCACTTCACCGAGCTCACTTTTAGACACCCTCTGGAATTGAGCAACAAAAATCTAGTTACTATGTGCCACAGTATGAAGTGCAGACCACTTATAACGTAACCGCATATAGTGCAGGACCGGTTATAATGCGGTCTTTTTCGACTCCCGTTTACCCTCCCATAGAACCGCATGCATACCGCTTATTGTGCAGTCCCCCAAGATGAAATACCGTTTATAATGCGGTTGCGGGAAAATATTTCTGACAAAAAACGCGGTAGCCAGTGCGGTTCTCAAAGGAGGTACGCCGCTGGGGAGGGAGCGACGAGGTCTTTACGAAGTTCGAGAGCACGCACAGTGAACGAACGAGGGGCGGAGGGAGGAAAAAGACCGCGGCAGCGCTGTGCGGGCTCGCCGAGTGGGGAAGGATGGTGGTTGCCTAGGCGACGGAGTAGCCTTTGCACCGGCGGCGGCAAGGCTCCGCGGCCGCTTGCCGGCAGCGCGTTCCGCGTGGAACGTACGATCGCGTCCTCATCATGTGCACTTTAAAGCAAGTTTCCTGTTGGGAAAAGTGTCGTCGTTATCACACTTGCTACAGATATCGCGTTTGCTACCTCGTCCGCAAATTGAAAAGTTTTGCGGCTTCATGACGCGAGCTTTCGCCTTTTCTGCCAGTGCGCGGACTTAAACGAGCTTGGCGGCTTTTGTCGCCGTTGATCTCCCGGCCGCGAACACAAACTTCGTATCACGCGCGCTGTTCTTGGGTTAGTGCTTGAGTGCGATCTTTTCGACGTCCGACCTTCATGTTGTCTTGGACAAACTTCCCGCGACAACATGCTAAACCGCAGGCTAGGCCTAATCAGCGTTGGTTGCTTTTCGGTAGCGGTCGCGGGCGATAAAAGTTGCGGTTTGGTGCGGAATTAACGAAACTTTTTGCGATGGCTGCACTTGAATTGAAGGGAATCATATCGTTAATGAAAACGAGGGCATGGTTGGCACAAGCAACTCTCGAATGGTGGTTCCGGATTCGATTGCAATGTCTTGGACATCGCGTGCGCGCCCGTGAAATCGAACGATCGGTGCCGCGCTCAGCACGTGAAATTTCGGTCGCGATTCGACATGGTTTCTGTGTAATGCGCATACCTCGAGGTGGCCTGAAACGTAGTCGGCGAATTTCCACGATGGCACTTTGTTTTGTTTGCTTTTTTCCCCCGTGTTCATTTCGTTGGCAATGCGGGTCTTTAGCGGTTATTTTTTGAACATTCGGGGTTATAAGTGGTTGTAAACGCCCCAAATCGCATATGTTGATTATCGGACACGCCAGCTACATGCTCAACACGTTTTGCGCAAGTGCAGCCTTTGAAAAAGGTTGTTTTGGTTATAGTGCGGTACCGCTTATAGTGCGGATATTCGCGACTCCGGCGACATACGTTATAAGCGGTCTATACTTATAAATGCACCCAATCACTTAACACTTTGAATATGAAGTGACAAATGATAAGATGTAACACAGGTGATGGGGATATTACTCATAAAAGCTGTTTGTGAGTGTAGTAATGGAAGACCAAGAAATCTTAAGATTTTCCTAAACACTGCAGAAATATTGCAGCTCTCTCTAAAACTGCAATACAAAGGCTACCAAGGCACTGCTGTACTTCCTTTAAAGGTGCCCTACACCCCAAATTACACATGTAGTTTTTATCAGCCGTTTGCTTGCTATGGGTCTTGGTGACTGTTGCTGCACCAGTGAAATCGGTGAGAGCAAAGCATTTGATATTTGAATTTGTTTTCGAAGTGGGTTTCTGTGCCGACTGCAGCGTCGTACATCAACAGTTTCTACTGCAGGAAATGAAGTATTGCTCAGCTTATGCGATTCATTTTGATTGGTTGAAAATAATGTATATTGTGCATGCTTGCGATGCACTCATTGTAAGGAATGTACATACTGTAATGTGCTTAATACTTGTTAGAGACACGAAAGAGACATCAATTTGTACGTCGATTTCAATTTCTGTGGAGCTCAACACCACTGTAGCGCTGTCGAACGGTCTACGCAAGGTGCAGCCTTTATCAGTGCACTGTATTTTGCATTTCTGCATCAGGGTAACACCATTAATTCATCCATGGCAAAACACAGAATTTCCCTGCACTGTCAACTGCTGGTGTTATAGTTTTCACCTGCCAGCGTTATTCTGTTCAGTCAACCTTAGTGTGCGCATGTTCCTCATTCCACCACATTCCATTCTGCATTCCTGCGTGGCCCTTATCGCTGTCGTCTTCGTGTGGCATCGGTGATGCATTTTGACCTCTCCTTTGTCAACATACAGTCATCTGCTAAATTGTGCAACATCGAATCCACCAGAAAGTGCGACACCCGCTTGCTGTAGGAAGGCCACCATGTGCTGCAGCGTTCCGGTACAGCAAAATGTAAGCTGCGTTTTGATTGGAACCAGACAAACCACACTGACACATCACTTGGTGAGTGAAATACGAAAAGGTACGCCAATTTCTGTTGCCTCCTTTGATACCGAATTTGAAAGTTGAATAACTTGTTTGCATGCATCTATCTCCAAAATTCTTTTTGTATTAATCTCAGGACTATACAAGGAACGCGTCGCATTGTAAAACTATGTGAGTGAAATTTGGGCGCAGGACCCCTTTAACTTTCCACAGCAGTGCAACGTCGATATTTCTATCCTACATTATGAGTCGGCAGTCATCTGCATCTGTGATTTCCTATCACTGGCTAAAATATTTGCTGCCTATTCAACAGGCATTGCACAAATGTCCTAAACTGTACAGAGTTTACATTTTTTCTAAAATGGCAACTAAAATGCATTTTTGGGAACCAGTTTCTTAATGTTAGTCATTTTTGTGTTCAATTATACCACTTTTGGGCTTACAGTCGAATGGCAGTAACCAATGTGTATAATCTGGGAGCTGTCTTGCAGTTTTGTATAAGACATGAAAAAAAAAAAAGAAACTTTGTACTCATTGCCAAGAGATTCTGTTGAACCCTGCTTTCTCCGAGTAGCTGCAACTATGAATTTATTTTTAATATGCACAAATTTGTCTCTAAATTGCAAATAACTTCCTCTAGCTGAAAATTAAGAACATTATCACGAAAGAAGAAAGGAAGTGCGTATGCGTGTCAGGTGGATGGGGGGTGAGAGTATGACTTAATGTATGCAACATATAATTATGTCACTTAGAATATGATATGCAAGTTTCCATTAAATAGAATTACGCTCCAGTTCTGTAGGAGAGAAAGACCTGGAAGTAGTTCTTGTCCCTTACATAAGGTGTCTCTCATAAGCAGGCTACCACAATCTCATTTTCTGATCAAGCCCCATTTCGATGTAAGTACACTGATGTCTCTTATATCCGTCTGTTACATCAGTGCCTATTATAAATGGGTTTCACTGTACAGTATAACCTCGTTACAACGGATCTGTTTACAACAGACATTTGAATACCACATACCAATTTGCGATGTTATGCCAACCTCCATATTTGTTCCATTGATTGAGCTGCGTTTACAACGGATTCTAGTATAACGGACATTAGGATATAACTAACTAAATTGTCAGGCCAGCAAGGTGATCAGGACTCCTTTACAGCGGACTTTTCCACCACGGACATCCCAAATTCAACAACTTCCGACTTCAAACATCACTTAGCATACTTTCTGGACGGGAACAATGCGCCATGGATGTCAACGTACCGATTTAAGAACGAAGGCCGCTGATCTCCGGTCTGTCAATGATCAACTATGACTAGCTGTAGCGACAAAAAATCGGCGCGCAGCGTGCTTGGTGTTACTTTTGGGACGCTGACGCGTGAAATTTCTAGCCTCTGCCACCGCTTCTCCGAGCGGTCGCTGCGCAGCGAGCTTGGAAGGGGGTTTCCGCTGCCGATGCGCAAAATCCCCATTCGCGGTTCTGAGGAGCCAGCGGGTGATGTGATTCGTTGCTTGTGATGAAGGACATTACGGCTTCTTCGCTTTCGCATGCCCGCTAACGCGATGTTCTTGCCTGCAAAGTTCGGATTTGTCTCGTACATCGGCACCGTGAGTGGAGTTAGGCCTAGCCACGACATCGAGTAGAAAGCTCGGTAGCGATGTGTGTGGCCGCGGTGCCCGATGTGTCAAAGTACGTCATGCTTGATCGCGAGTACAAAGAGATGTCCCGTGGTGGTCTTCGTCATAAGCTCCGAAGTGCTGATAAGCGGAGCCCCTAACAGCGGGTCCAACGAGTCAACGCTATTACAGTCGCACGTCTGCGATGTTCGCGACGAGCGCTGCACGCTATCGTAATCTGATGATTGATCTTCTGCTTGCAGCTGCCAGACTAAAGCGTAATTATATTCTAAATTATCATCGACTCGTGAACACAGAACGAGTGCGAACGCTTCACTAAGCTAAATTTTCGACAGTCATGACCTCGCGACACACAAGCAGCAGACGACGCTCCAGAAGCGAGCATCACGGCGGAAGCAGCCAATCGGAGGCCTCGAATTGAACTTCAAACATGTGCTTTTTGTACGCTTGTTACTGAATGGAGGAGCTAGCTGAAACAGAGGACTTGCCGAGCTGTAATTTCGAAAAACGCAGTTTTTTTTTTCTTTTTGCTATTTCCGCAATTTTCGCCAAGTCGGCACAAGCAAAAAAAAATTTTAGGGCACTTTTACATAGTTTTCAGTGAAAATATTTTGGAAACAGATAGAAAAAGGGCTACAGAAACTGAAAATGCGATTTTCCAAAAATTGCATTTTTTTTTTGGTCCCCTGTTAAAAATAAGACCATGTTTGTGACTCGTACTTCTCTTTGGTTATAACAGACCCATTCAGCGTTTACATAAAAGTCTGTTGTAACAGTAATTGGATGTTACACACTCCCTTTTCAACAGACCAAAATCCTCTTCACTATGAAGGTCTGTTGTAATGAGGTTATACTGTATTAATAAAAGTCACAGTTTCGCCGCAAGGGCGAAGCAATGAATGCGATAGCAAGAAATTAATGCTATACGAAGTGAGGCTTGCCAATGGATACTCTCAGTTTGAACAGTGTTCCTGTTGCAAAGGCGGCCGAAGCAGCGAAGGAAACTAGCGTGCTTCAAGTGTCGAGCTGTGACACTTGATAGTTCGCGCTCACCTTCTGTTTGTTCGTTTAGCGGCGTCCCTTCAGCTCGAGTGACTTTCGTACGCTCGGTAACATGAGCGCGGACATCACGGTGAAAGCGTGAAACATTCCTCTTCCCCTCACCGCGAGAAAACCGCGCGAGTAGACAACGGAAGGGCAATGTTCTCGCTGCGCAAATATAAGAAGCGAGCGAGCTCGACGACGACTTATAAATGCGCCCGTCGCGCTGCTAGCGCCATCTCGCTGGTAATGAAGAAACGCTTATTATCGCCTGCCGTCTCTGAGTCCGTCCAGTGGTAAAGGGTATGTATATAACGCTCGCCGTTAGCTACGTGGAGGATCTGCGTTTCGTGGCGTAGTGGATAGCGCCACTCGCTGCGGAGCAAGAGGTCCCTGGTTCGATTCCGCGCTTCGGAAGCATTTTTCTGAATTATTTTTCTTTGGGGCTTTTATATATATATACATACTTATACATATACGGTGCATGACGGCGGCGACGGCGACGGCAAAATCCAGCCGAGACTGTCCATATAATTGCTATCGCAATAAAAAAGTTTGCCAGAGCAGTGTGCTAGACATTTTTTGCTAAACAATGCATGACGTGTGCATTGTGTATCAATCATGTGAAGTTGTGGTGTTGCTGACAAAAAATTACCAAATTTGCATGCGCCATGCCAGAAGAGGATGTATGCAACTGGTCACAGGGCCCTTCGCGGATCCTACTGTGCGCCATTTGGCTGACACAATGCTAAGGTAACACAAATGATAACCTAAGAAAAATTTTTTAAAATGTACTCACTGCTAGTGTGACTGCAGGAACGCCAATAAGGAATGGCATTGGAGCACTGAAAAAAAAAGCAAACACGCTGAATAAACTTGTCTAACATCAAAGCATGATCAGTATAGCCATTCCTATGCTATGTTAAAATCCTAAGCTGGCGTAATTTGTTTCACAATTAGCAATTGCCACTTATGCCACCATACTGACATTTATGCAAAAGCTAATGTATTCAAAGCACCATGAAAGTGCAGTGTATTCATGAACAATTAATAAAGTGACAATGTTGTGCAAAGCAGAAAAGTAAACTGTCTGCATCTCAATAATACTATTATATTCAGATATCAGTACTGTTTATTAATCAGAAGGTAATTCATCTTTCTATTCTTATGCATACATAGGTACCTCTGATTGAGTATTAGTCACAAACGTAGCCTTGAACATACGAGGGTTATTCAAAAAGTAAGGGGCGTTTGGTTCCCAAAAAATAAATACAGTAGAACCCCGGTGATACGATCACCGCTCGAACGAATTTCGGGGTGATACGAATTTTTCTGTGGTCCTGGCCAAGGCCCTTTAGCTTGCAATGTAGTGGAGTACAGTTGTTACGAACCGATTTTCAACCCGCGACGTTTGATACGAACGTACACTACCGCGCAGGTATGAACAGGTGCTGCCCGCACTGTTGCGGAAGACACGCCAATCGCGCGGCCGCAGGAACCGAAGCGCGGGCAGCGCACCGTCAGTTTGGCCATCAGCGGCGCATTGTAGCCTCTGAGATTGTGCGCGAGAATCTTGAAATCCTTAATGTGCGTTTGTGTGCTTTCGTGTGCAGATTACAGATGACGTTGGCATCGCGTTCTTCTTCTTTTTTTTTTACGCGCTGACGAGTGCTGCTGTGCTCGAGGCAGAGTCGTTGTACTGTGTTTGCCAGGGCCGTAGCCAGAAATTTTTTTCGGGGGGGGGGGTTTAACCATACTTTATGTATGTTCGTGCGTGCGTTTGTATGTGTGCGTGTATATATATGCAAGCAAAACTGAAAAATTTCGGGGGGGGGGGGGGGGTTGAACCCCCTGGCTACGCTCCTGGTGTTTGCACATGCCTGCCACGCCGATGCAAGCCATGTCCTCGCAATCAGACATCCCGTTAGAGGTGGACGAGGACCTAAAGAGGACGGTCTTGGCGAAGAAGCTAGGCCTCGCAACGTCAACATGCACGGTTGTTGAGGGCGCACACACCTTGCCAACTCTCCAATTTTCACCGGAGACTCCCGATTTTTTAGCAAACCTCCTGATTGCGCGGGCACGGCCCTAAATATCCCGAAAAAGATCCCCAACACCAAGGCGATAACAAAAGAATCAAAACAAAGGACAGCGGTTGAAAAATTTCTGGCCTTCATGTATCGCGTGCAAAACGCTCCTTAAGTCACTTTCGTTGCAGTACTCTGGTGCCATGCGGGAAAGCATGCTAAGATTAGGAAGGGGCTACTAGCTGTCACGGGTCACATCACACCTGGTTCACCACGCGCGCAAGCAACGTATGTTTACGAGTACGAGTATGATCATTGGCATCTTAAAACTACTGGAATTTCTTCAGAGCGCTTCATGACGTTGTTATGGCCCTGAGAAACAATAAATGAAAACGGATGCCAGCTTTCTTTTGTCGCAGAGTAATTTTGAATGTTTTCTGGTGATACGAATTTCGGATGATACGAATATTTTTGGCGACCCCTCGAGATCCGTATCACCGAGGTTTTACTGTATTTGTTAGTAAAAGTTCTTATTGGCTGGTTTAGTTTAGCAAAAAAATACTTCACTTTTCTACATAATCACCATTAAATTCTAAGCACTTTTCGTATCGCTGCACCAGTATTTTTAGTCCCTCTGCATAGAAGTTCACTGCCTGAGAATTCTTTGCTGTTTGAATTGGTCAGTGAGCATTTTTAGTATCCACCTTGCACACACTCTGTGATATCTGAGCTTTTCAGTTACAATCATGCAAATTGTAGTGTGGCTGACAAGAGGAAATTCATCCGACAGACGACTGACTGTCAGTCATCGATCTAATCGCAATTCCCGGTCCATTGTTGAACAGTTTCATTGGTCTGGATTCTGGCCCTTCCACTCCGTTCTTCGTCGTGCACATTTGTGCGGCCATTTGTGAAGTCTCGACTCCATTTTCTGACCTTTCCTTCACTCATCACTTCATGTCCATAAGCTAGGCACAACTCCGCATAAATTTGAGAAGCTGATGATCCTTTTGCAAGCAAAAATCGAATTAGAGCTCGCACTTCACAACAGGCGCGATCAACGATTTTTACAGACATTGTCATTTAGATTCCCTGACAAGCAGATGACTACCGAGTCAAAACAATAACTTCAGTACCTTCGCGAAGAATTAACAGATGGTGCTGCACAAATACATCTTCATTCTGACGTGTAAATATTTAAATATTAGCAAACAGACCTTACTTTCTGAATAGCCCTTGTATTTTAATATGGCTTTAAAGTAAGCGCGAGTGTTCATCGGGATGTGACGGCACCTCGCAACATCGTCAACCATATGACCCATTTAGTGGCTGCTCTGGCTCTCTCTGATGTTTCGCCAATTCCACTAGTATTGTTGATGTCACAAAGACAAGTTTGCGGGGCCCAAGCAACATCTCCAAGGCTAACATGATACGGGCCTTTGTCCTCCTTCCTTGCTCTGTTGCCAAGCTGTTCACAAGGTGGTTCTGGCTGCTCATGCCAGGGACTAGTGGTATAGCAAGCAATATTTTTTGGAGGGTGCCTGCTCTTGAGCATGGCGTAGGGGTTGTCGCATGTCGTTTTATGCTTGATATTTTATGGTAGGTACGAAATTTCAGATGGGGCACGTGCCTGGGTGTGCCACCACTATCTGATATCGCAGCAACGACATTGCTTCATTCGTTAGTTCATGTGGGCCCTAGCACAAAAACAGTGCTTTCAACAATGCTTTCAACATTGTTTTCAACATTTTTTTGTATACGGTACAAAACAGCTTGCATACTTAATCCCATCCTTCATAAATGCACATCCTAGCGCTATCAGTATTGCACAAAACTGCAAGTCTTTGAGTTGCTTTAAAAATGCCATGAAGATATATGATTAAGTGCACATAACGCTAGATCATTTCAGATTCGATTGCATGACTCTCTATCAGCCATACACAGACTCCTCAAAAGATAGTAGTCACAAATAAAAATCTGGCTGTCGGTTGCCCTTTAAGCAGCTTCCGATAGTACTACACAGACTAGACGACTGGATTACTGTTGCTAAAAATGTGAACTATGATGGGTAGCAAGTATTTTAAACGAACCTGAGGTAGTCGAGAAGATGATTAGGAAGAACTGGGATGTATATGTGCTGCCTGCAATGAAAAAGAAATTATGCAAAAAAATTACAGAAGTCAACAGTGAAACAAGCAAACAAAAATATTTAAAGCAGTCAGCAAAATTAGACAAACTTTATACTACCATCAAACACATCCCTGGTGCGCCAAGTTACCTAACCGAGGGACCAAGCAACACTTCCATTGATGCCACATTTAAATCTTTCTGTTATTTTTTCCCAGGAGTAATACTAATTCCAAAGAAAAAAAAAAAGATGAAGTTAGCCCTAATAAAGTTCCTTTCCTGTATTCCTTGATATGTGATGCCATTACTACAACACACCAACTGGTGTACTTATAAAGCCACTGGCTCTACCATCAAATTCAATTTTAGGGGGATGGATTGCGGGGCGGCTCCTTTCTTTAACACAACCTAATGAAGCAAACAGACAATGAAACCAAGGAGGGCATAGGGGACATTATTTATAGTTTATAGCTGTAGTGCAGTAAATGGAAGTGAAGTGAAGCAGATGAAAAAACAACTTCCCATAGGTGGGAATCGAACCCACAACTTTAGAATTACGCACCTGGTGCTCTACCAATTGAGATACAGCGGCTGTGCTTCAAAATCAGCCTTTGAAGTACTGCTTGGTGCAAAATGTATTACGGCAGTATAATACAATGACAGTACAGTAACCTTCCATTCTGTCAAGATTCATGCTTTTTCTAAGGGACTTGATGCGAAGAATTATGCTCTTAAAGAGTGCCCAATCAATGTAAATTGCAATGTTGGCTAACAACTTACATCATCACCATGATCACAATCCTAATTAACTCTATCAGGAGTTTGGTTGAACAGAGGCGAGATATATGCACCTTGATAACTCAAAGGCAAAGAGTAGACTGAACTTTATTGACCAGCAAAAACAGGCCTGCCAAGTGCGGGGAAAAAAAAGGGCACTTGAGCATTGAGAGAGCAAATGAGAGGAAAGGGGATGAGGTACAGCGGCCCCAAAAGTAAGGGAAAAACGAATTGCGGGCAAAAAGTGGGAAGCTGCTTAAGCATGTCAGAGTGCCACCAACCAGCAGCAGTCATTCAGACAAGCAATCGCTACAAATTCATTGTAAGCCAAAGTACCTGCCCCTTCCCTTAGCATCCCTAATCAGAGTAGTTTTGCCCATTACAGCAACCAAACCCACTTATGTTCTCTTTATTTAAAATGCAAGAGGGTTAAAAATGAGTGGTGTCAAGTCTGGCTTAAGATAACACCTTAAAAGTCAATATACAAAAGACGCTCACTGTGATTCCTAGGGCATGTTCGCATCAGGTGACTAAGTCAAGTTGTGTCTTCAAGTTAATGAACATTTCTGAATATGGGGGTTAGTTTATTGCTTGGTCTGGCTTTGTCCAGTACCATGATGGCAACAACGATGCAGCCCTACCACTTAGAACATAGAGTGTGCCATCACTAGCTGTGGACAAAACAAAGCAATTTTATAGCAAAATTCTGGTAATAAGACAAATATGACAGTTTTCCAATAGTGTCTCCAACATAGCATAGACACTTGCATAGGTTTACCCCAACTCTAGTTTACAAGGATTTCAATGAGTGCAATTATTTCCAAAGAGCTTTAAGGAACTTTGACTTTTTCTAAATATACAAGGATTTTCAAAGATTTTAAGGAGGTGTAAAAACTCTCTAAAACAAGCACTATACAAATGGGAAGATATTCACTCTTCCAGCTTTTTGCAACAGTTTATACACCCTCCACATTGGCTAGTTCACTCAAGACAAACAGACCGCGCTTCACCAATCCTAGTTATTTGTTGTCTCAAGACCTGCCATGTTGCCTCCATGGCGTCTCTATTCTCAGTCGCCACGAGCATGTACCGGGAGATGTGGATGCAATAATGCTCCTATCTATCTGTACTTAAATTTAGGTGCACATTAAAGAGCACCAGAAGCAGATGGCTGAATTGATACAGTAGCTCCAGAACTACACTGCCTCCATCGTAACCCAGTGCACACTTTGCAGACACTAAGGCCCTCATTAAAAAAAAGTGCTAAATCTGCTGTATGCATGCACACTTGAAGTAAGGCTGTATTGTAGTTTGTAGATTGGCGACTGTTTCCTTCTCACAAGGATTTTTGAACTAAAAGCTGATCAGCTCATACTATTTTGTGTTCACAGTGGAGATGCATTAAACAAATTCACCCCCTGTTAATGACATTCCGTTAGCTATGCTTTACTGTAGCTGCCTTACTGGGATGTTTTCTTCAGCCCAGTTTCTGTGTTTCACAAGCCCAGAACAAAATATCAACCTGCCATTTAACTCAATGCAAGGTTTTGCTGAGGCTTTACAACTTTGCTATTATATTTTATCAAAGGCAAAGTTGCCAGAAAGATATCGTATGCGACACCACAAATTTACTAGACACTCACTGGCATATATAGTATTTTCCTGGTTTTCACTAATCTCCAACCCAATATATCAAAACCTACCCAGAGTCACAGTCATGCATTATATCAGTGCACTCATTAGACTCATATCATTAGACTCATATACAGCACTCATATATCAGTGCACTCATTAGAGAGTATGCCAACTAATGAGTGGTTTTTCATGCTACGTTATACAAGTATGTTCCGAGCTCAACATTTTGTCATGAGGAACAATGTAAATTACTTGTACTGTTTTGAGCATATTGCAACAATTGTGACATAGATATGAAGGAAGTAAAGTGGATGAAAAGACAACTTGCCACTGGCAGGGACCGAACCTGCAACTTTCGGATTATGCGCCTGATGCTCTTACCAAATGAGCTACAGCGGCGGTCGTCCCCTCGTCCGATTATCGGGTATTTATGTGCATGCAAACCCTGGGAGTGTTAGACAGCGCCGCTCTTAGCCATGACGGCGAGTGTGGAACACACTTTGTTTTTGCCAGATGGCGCATAATCCGAAGGTCGCATGTTTGGTCTCTGCCAACGGCAAGTTGTGTTTTCGTCCACTTTACTTTCTTCACATCTATATCACAATTGTTACAATACATTTAAAACAGTACAATTAACATCCCCTATACCTTCCTTGGCTTCATTATCTGCTGGTTTTCATTAAAGTTGTGTCAAACAAAGAAGCGAGCCCTCAAAAAATTCCCTTCCTTCATTCAATGTAAATTATTGACAAACAATATTAAGTATTTTCTGTAAGCTACTATTAGATTTCAAAAAATATTTAGCTCAGAGCACCGCACAAAGGAGTAGGCCAACTCACATGCTCACAAGAGATTCTGCACAAATAAAATAATGCAATGGTATCTCACTAAAAGAACACAATGGAACCAGAAACGACTAACTGCGGCACCCAAACCAATGCCAGAATATAAGAGAAAAGAAAAAGTAAGTGAATGATGGTAATTTTATTTATAAAGCTCCTGAAAGTAGTATGTACTACTTTGCCATGGAACGCAATTTCTTGCCCAGCCATCCACGACACACACCATATGCAAGAGCTCCGACCATTTTGTCAAGGCATAATGAGCTCAGAAGAACGGATACATGACATTTGCATGCTTCTGAGACATTCATTAAAGTTTCATTGCATTTGTGTAGTCACTGTCGGCTACAAACACTGAAACAGTGGCCTTCTCTGCTACACTGGCTTCATGCACTGCCATATCAGAGGCAGTGGAGGACAGCTGAACTGAGCAATGGACACATCACCACATTATAAAACATGGCACTGGGAAGGGTTTACATGTACAGTACAATATGAAGAAGAAAAAGTTTTACTCACACAACACACCTGAAGCATGGTACTTCCTCATAATGAAAGAGTAAAGGCGATAACAGGTAAATTTATGGAAGCCCTACACCTTTGCTGAGCACTATGCAGTCTCACTAAGAACAGTGATGCAACCACGAATCATGTACACACATCAAAGTTCTCTTTCCATACCAGCAGAGACTATTTCATTGCAAATTCAAGTAAGAAATAGTGCTACTCACCATTCCATTGGGTAAATAAGAGCATTCGCTGCCTGGACACAGGCACTTAGCCTGCTGAGGCGTCTTGAGGTGATCAGAATCCTCCGCTCGTGCAGCATACTACACAAGTAACAAAGTGAACGTAACAAAGTGAATGTAACATACTGGTTTCTCCATTATCAATTTACTGTTAAATGAAAACGCTCATCCTGGTATTCAGAAACGTGCCTGAACTTGAAACCACAACTCGACTTGAATGGCTGAAGCCATCGTAACGCTCAACATGAACACGTCCAAGGAAACAACGAGCGCCTTGAGCATGCTCACGTCAGGCTCACGTAAGCCAGACTTGACCAAGTCAAGTTGCAGCTTGAAGTTAAGGCCCATTCCTGAATACAGTGGTAAAGAAAGGGCAAACGCCATATGTGCGAAAATCCATGCAATGGCGATGAGCGACATGAAAAGCGACAAAAGTGGCCATCGCGCAACAGATCGCTCAGTTTTGCAAATCTAGAAACTGTTGCTCGTCGCCCGGAAGTCGTATGGCCGACCAGTCAATAGCAAAAGGCAAGAACAGGATGTATGTGAGTGATGCACTGCTGGCGCTGCACAGAAGTAGCAAATAACCAAATCTTCACACACATCAGAAGAATAAAAATTAACGTAAGACTTCCAGAAATATTTTATACTATAGCTTTGTACAACAAAACATATTGCTTTACATTAGACACTGCTGGCATCAGGCCAGTCTCCGTACAGAGTAGCCGCTCTCATGCCAGCAACACTAGAAATATGCCACCAAAGCGATGAATTTCTAGTGTCGAAAACATGAATGGGGTTTGGTTTGGTAAGTGATGACGTCACCGTAACGTCACTTGTCGTCATCTCGTGTATTTTCGCGCATATGGGGTTTGTCCTGACAGGCTCACCAGACTACTCCATGTACAACACATAAGGAACATGGCCAGAATAGTGCCACACAAGCTAGTGAAAGACTGAGGTGCAAAGGACTAGAGAAATAGCACATAACTGTAAATACAGATATATATATTAATATTTAAAATCCAAATTCTGGGATTTTATGTACCAATACCATGATATGATTATGACAGGGATTCTATTTGTTCTGACCACCTGGAGTTTTTTAAACCCTGCATCTAAATCCAAGTACACTGGTATTTTTGCGGTTAACCTGCATCAAAAACTGGCTGCTACAGCTGAGAATCACGCCCACAACCTCGTGCTTAGCAGTGCAACACCATAGCTGCTAAGCTACTGCAATGAATTTTAAAACAAAAACAAAAAAGCATACCTTGCAAACAACACAATCATATTTGTTGCATCAACTGCATTGAAGTACTCTGTTAGGTTCCTCTGAAATGAGGAAGTGCAAGAATTATTTCAAAGAGGAAAATGTGTTGCATAACAAAATGGACAGCTTTGTGCATATATAACCTGAACACTAGAATAGTAATAAGCGCTAATAAGCCTGCTTTGTTTACCTTATGGTTTGTTTTTTTACTACATACGTCACATACAATTAAGTCACTTACTATTAGCATGCATACGAACATTATCTTTTTAACGTAAGGTCTGCTCAACAAGACACCGCTCTGTAGCCTGTAGAATGCTCTCTGACCATATTTTGCTCTAGTGATGACATTTTATATGCCTTACAGCACATCTGCAGAATAAAAGAAGAAAAAAAAAGTCTGCGAAAGTCAAGTACTAGTAGCGTTAAAAAAGTGGAAGCCTGCCATAGGTGCTCGAACATGCTAGCTAGAAGTGCAGATTATTTTATGAAATATCTGATTTAGTAAGGCAAATTATTACTAATGTAACTTTAAGTGGAAGTTGAATCTCTCATTACCATCCAAACAAATATTTCCATTAATAAAAAATGGGACAATAGCAGTTTCTGTTAAACTAGTAATTAGGAGAAATGTACACACAGCAAATACTCACATTTTCCGGAATGCTTGGTAACTTTGTATGATCTGAGCAGGCACACTGAAATGGCTGAAATTATTTTTGCCACGTTACACACCATAGAAAGGCAAGAGATCACAGACGCAGCAAATGCTTTATTGTTTATTAGCACTTTTTGGAAGCTTGAAAAATGTTTTGAAATTATATAATAATAATAGTAATTGTTGGGGTTTTTTTTTTTTTTTTATTTGCGACATAGACTTGCCCTTAAGGCATAATATTTGTTTTGTATATTTGTGTTAAATGTGCGCCGTTAGGCCGGTGTTGAACGTCCCAAAACCACGATATGATTATGAGGGACGCCGTAGTGGAGGGCTCTGGAAATTTCAACCACCTGGGGTTCTGTAACATGCACTTAAATCTAAATACACAAGCCTCAAGCGTTTTTGCTTCCATCGAAAATGCCGCGGCCGCGGCTGGGATTCAATCCCGCGACCTTCGGGCCAGCAGTCGAGCACCATAACTGCTAGACCACTGTGGTGGGCTGCAGTTATATATATATATATGTGCATGTATAAACATACTGGGTGTTTCAAGAAATGTGTCCAAAATGCTCAAAAATCAAGAAAATGCTATATTTGCTCGTTGCCTTCACAAATGCTTTTTCTGTCGCGGCAGGCATCTTAAGATGGTTAAAGACGTCATTTGGGACAGTAATTAAGAAATTAAATTAATTAACCTTTTAATTTATGGAGTTATACGGTTACATCCAATAGGATAATTGAAGTTCTTCATGCGAAGAACCTATCACAGCTTTGGGATATAGAAAAAGCGGCCTCTAGTAATTACTGTGGTGTAATAAAGTTCAACCAAATTCAACGGCGAAACCGAAACCCAAGCCGAAGCACCGATGCGTGCAACAAGTACACGATCAGAATGACGTCACTGTTCAAGACAACGATTACAGAGGCGTAGGACACTCACCCATTCGACGTCTCAGAAGAATAGGGCATTAGCGCTCTTCCATATTTCGGTTTCAGTTTTGTCGCTGAATTTGGGTGAATTTCATTACTTCGCAATTATTACTAGAGGTCGCTTTTTTCGAAATCTCAAAGCTGCAACGGGTTCTTCGCATGAAGGACTTAAGTTCTCCCATTTGACATAACCGTCTAACTCCACTAAATAGAAAGTTAACTAACTTAACTTTCTTTCAACGTAATGATAACACAAACAGTAAATAAAAACCTCACACACTAACGGAAATGCCGTGTGAACGTAACGGAAACTTAATGTGCGCCCCCACTGCTGCTTCGCATCCCCTCATGGTTCCCTTGAGCGGGAGATGGTGTCGTAACTTCTTTTTTTTCCCCTTTCTCCCGCGTTTTGTAGTGGGGGGGGGGGGTGCGATTACACGCAGGGGAGTCATAAGATGTAAAGACGAGAAAATAAGATATTCAGACTAGAGGTGTGCACGGGCTCCGGGTAGCCCAAAAGCCCGAGCCCGACCCGGCCCGCGGGCCGGGCTTGGGCGGGCCGATGTATTTTCACCTCGGGCCCGGGTTGGGCTCGGGCTACCTGGAGTTTTATCGGGCCGGGCTCGGGCCTGGCGCAAAGCCCGACTCAAGCCCGAAATATAGAGAATGAGCGGGAATTGTTTTCCAGCACGCATACAGCGCCTTTTCCGCGACCGCCCTTTACCGCTTTTCCTTTCCATTCGCTACTTTAAACAAAAGGGGAGCAGGTAAAGCACTGCCTCCGTTGCACTCCGACAAACAGAGAAGTGACACCACCTGAGCTGGTGACGGCGCCACGCGACTGTTCGCGTTAGATTTAGGGCCAAATCCCATATGAGTGAAAATGCACGCGACAGCGACGAGCGACCCGACGTAGATCGCCATCGTGCAAGCTGACGCTTGCATGGGCATACCGGGCATACCCCATGCACGTGACGGCTTTGGCGAGCGAACTCCATTGTTGCTGGAATGAGGCCGTCTACTTGTAATTTGTAATGTGTGTAATAGAGACTGTTCGTCGTGTGTCGTTTGATCATATTTGATATGCTCAATAAAATGCCAAATTACCGGAAAACGATGTTTTGCTTTCGCAGCGAACCTTCAAAAAGCCGGGCCGGGCCCGGGATTGTGTTTTCGTACGTCGGGCCGGGCCGGACGGGCTCGCAGCCCTTTGCCGTCGGGCTCGGGCGGGCTTTAGACAAAGTCAGCGGGCCCGGGCCGGGCTCGGGCTCGGAAATACGGCCCGTGCACAGCTCTAATTCAGACTACCCTCGGAGCGTGCCGAGCGCGCAGCGCCGCGAACGAGCGTGCGAAAGCTTCGCTAGGGGCCAACTGAAATGCCGAAGCTCCGCACTACCATAGTAATAAGCGAACAACAGGAAAGCCGCAACGCTTCGTGTCGTTTTACGACTTTATGGCCTTTCATCTTCTACTGCGATAGCTGCGCACCTTCGGAGCTTATTCGCTATCGGTGATCGCGGCGATAACGACTAGAGCTGTGCATGGGCCGTATTTCCGAGCCCGAGCCCGGCCCGGACCCGCTGACTTTGTCGAAGGCCCGCCCGAGCCCGACGGCAAAGGGCTGCGAGCCCGCGCGGCCCGGCCCGACGTACAAAAACACAATCCCGGGCCCGGACCGGCCCGGCTTTTTGAAGCTTCGCTGCGAAAACAAAACATCGTTTTCCGGTAATTTGGCGTTTTATTGAGCATAGCAAATGTGATCAAACGACACACGACGAACAGTCTCTATTATACAGATTACGAATTGTGCAAAAACAGCAAGCAAGTAGACGGCCTCATGCCAGCAACAATAGAGTTCGCTCGCCAAAGCCGTCACGTGTATGGGGTATGCCCATGCAAGCGTAAGCTTGCACGAAGGCGATCTACGTCGGGTCGCTCGCGCTGTCGCGTACATTTTCACTCATATGGGATTTGGCCTTAAATCTAACGCGAACAGTCGCGTGGCGCCGTCACTAGCTCAAGTGGTGTTACTTCTCTGTTTGTCGGAGTGCAATAGTGCAACAGAGGCAGTGCTTTACCTGCTCCCCTTTTGTTTAAGGTAGCGAATGGAAAGGAAAAGCGGTAAAGGGCGGTCGCGAAAAAGGCTCTGTATGCGTGCTGGAAAACAATTCCCGCTCATTCTCTATATTTCGGGCTTGAGTCGGGCTTTGCACCGAGCCCGGCCCGGGCCCGAGGTGAAAATACGTCGGCCCGCCCGAGCCCGGCCCGCGGGCCGGGCTTTCGGGCTACCCGGAGCCCGTGCACACCTCTAATAACGACCGCGGTTTCCTGCGGCAGCGGTTGCGGCAAACAGTTGTTCCGTTTTCAATTTGTGCGCGCTGGCCGTGCGCGTGCCTTCAGAACTGCGCCGTTGCTATCTGCGATCGAGTCTACCGCGGTTTTGTCCGCAGCGTTGCGGCAAGTAGCATTGCTTTGAGTCGGTGCAAGTTGGATGCGCGCGTACTTTCGCGGTCGCCCACCATCGCGTCAATACGACCGCATTTGTGTTCGCAGCGGCGGCGGCAAGATGTAGTTACGCTTGGACTAGGTGCGCGCTGGCCGCGCGTGTGCCGTCATAACGCCGTGGTTGTCATTCACGATCGCAGGGCTAGTGACGACAAGCATAGTTTTGTTTTGAGCGCTGCGTCAAAAACATGGCGGAAGTTCTTGCATAAAGATTCTACCGCGACCCGCACGCGCCTCAAACCTGCCCGCAGCATCATGGTGGATGTCGACGATCCGTCGCCGAGCATCTCAATGGCGAAAAATCTACCGGGATGTGCGTGTGGTGGTAGAAGGCGGGTCTCCGATGAAGTTTTGGGTCGGAAGTTGGGTCGACTCTGGAAGTCACGAGCCAATGAGAAATCGTCGAGTTGCTAGCGGGATTTCGCGGCAATCCTAGGCAAGCTCCTTTTCCTTATGTGATAGCACTCGCGAAAACATCGTTGGAGCGGAAGCACCCAGGAAAAGTATTTGCTGTGACGAGACATTTTCCCCGTTTTTTTCTGTCGGCGGCTGACGGGGAATCGAAAATTACTTGTTCCGTGCTGTGTGTGTGTGTGTGTGTGTGTGTGTGTGTGTGTGTGTGGTGTGTGTGTATATATATATATATATAATCCCACTATAACGAACTCCGCTACAACAAATAATTTCCGATTCCACGTCAGCCGCCCATATATATATATATATATATATATATATATATATATATATATATATATATATATATATATATATATATATATATATGTGGGGTTTTTTGTAGACAATACAGATTTTGAATAAAAATCCTATGACAGAAAGGCAAGGCTCCTGTCATTCTTGCACACGAACTCTACGTCGAGGCGGAAATACTTTGCCCCAGCTGAAGTGACACTGTTGTGACTATTTAACAAAAAAAACGCTAATTAACTTTTTAATTATTGACTTGAGGGCAGTTGTTAAAATTGGAAAGTTCTAGTGCACGACGATTTATGGCACACCCACTTTTTAGAAATCACAAAAGTTGCACGTAATTCAAGATATCCATCATAAAATTTCAAGGGCGATATTGAAACTGATCGTGCCCGGTGCGGACGAAGAGCGACGACTCTGCTATGCCAGACCAGAACTACCCACGACAAGGAAGTGACAAAATTTGAATGAAGGCGCGTCGTGGCCATATCTTTTCATCAAAAGTGGCAAGTCATCTCACTTTTGCTAGAGGATCGCCTTACCTGTGCGTGTGGTGTTTGGTCCTTACCTGTTTCTTTCAACTGTGTGCAAGAAAAGCGCGATATCAACATTTTCTTTGTCTGTGAAGCATAAAACTCAGAAGCAGCCATTGTGGCCTGTCTTCTTGCAGATACATGAAATAGTGTTTCATGCCTGTTTGTAGTTTATGAAAGAAACAGATAAGCATCACAGATTGCACCCAAAGAATAAGCTGCCTACTTGTGTATTTCAGAATGATTGCCGATTTTCATGACTGGGTTCTGCTTTGGCGCACCTTGATTCAAATTTTGTCACTTCCTTGCCATGAGCAGTTCGGGTCTTACATAACCGAAAGGCCACGTTTCCTATGCACCACCAGTTTCGGTATCGCCCTTAAAATTCTATGATGAATATCTCGAAGTATGTGCAACTTTTTTTTATTTCTAAAAATGGGTATGCCATAAATTGGCACGCACTACAACTTTCTAATAAACGACTGCCCTCAAGCCAATAATTAAAAAGTCAATTCACGAGTTTTTGTTAATTAGTTGCAACAGTGTCATATCAGCTGGGGCAAAGTATTTCCGCCTCGACGTAGAGCTTGTGTGTGTGAAAACGACAGGAGTCTTACTGTCATAGAATTTTTATTAAAAATCTGTATTGTCTAAGAATATATGAAAGTAGGGGAATTGTCCGAAGGGCTCGTTTTTTCTGTATTATACACAACTAATGAAACCAACAAGAATTTGTTAGTTCATGAAATGCATACTAAGAGGAATGATAAAATAATTGGAACACTTTATTGAAAACTACATGTGCGGTATTAGATGTCACATAAGGTCCTACATGCAATTCCTTTATTCTCAAAAGAGTTTTGTGAATGCTATATATTAGGAAATGTGCCTTTATGCTTTGTGTGCTCGGGACAAATTGTATGACAAAAGAAAGAACTTACATTTTTGTCCGTGTCATAGTAAACCTTTAGCTGGAACCCAGGTTCGGGAACAGGTGTACGATAAAGAGATTCCAGGAAGTGACCCATTAGACTAGACTGTAAAAGAATGTGGTTTAAAGGCTGTTATGAATAAAGTATTCGGGAAATATACATAACAGTAATGAAGTGCTAGGAAAATAAGTGATAATCATTGCTCACATCTTTCTTGTTGGCTAGTTCTGCGATCTGGTTAAGCACCTTGTAAAATGTTTCATGCCAGGGCAAGTAGCTAGATGAAAGATCAACATGAGTAAGTACAAAATGGGTACGAGGCATAAACAAGTCGGTAAAACCAAATGCCTAGGGACCACAAAATTTAATTATCTCTCTTAAGGGGCCTGAAGAAACTTTTATAATACATGACACTGCTGCCTTCATGCAAGTGGTATCTCGAATCATTTGCTTCTGCTTAGGGACTTGTTAGATATAACAACCAAATAAATACTGCGAATAGGCATTGTGTTTAAAGGGACACTAAAGGCAAATAACAATTTATGTCAGAGTGAAAGGTCAATGTGTGAGAACGTCTAAAACGTCAATATAGTATCAATAGCAGTGCTCTAGTAATCGAGAAATTAAGGTAAATGTGGGACACGATGTGCGCCATGAGTGGGATATTTTGGAAATGATCCCGATGACGTCAAGAGTCCCAAGCACAATTAACCACTAGTAATCAAACTAGTTGCGATAAAAAAAATAACCTTCCGTGCATCACAAGACGTAATAAAATGCTGCTTGTTCGTTTCTGCTTGATTCATGGAAAAAAGAACTTGGCATTACCATGGGGAACAGCGCGAATGGTTCAAAAGTTCCATTTTCGCCGAGCTGCGCGTCTCAGTGGTAGTTGCAGTATCGCATACTGCTGCGTGTGCTTGGCTCTTGCTATTTTCGCACTGTTGATACTCTACTGCTGCTGCTGGCCAAGCTAAGCTCTGTTACAGTGAACTATACAGTTTCGGAGTGGCCCATGGCTGTCTTGGCAAGGTTGATGGCCGCTGTTGTGCAAGAAACTGTAGCGTCAGCGACCGGGCAGTAAGCGCTGGCAACGTTGGGCACGGCAACTGCTACGTCACAAGGCCTGTTCAGGCGGGTGATTCGAAGTGCGCTAACACCGTGCGGACCACTAAAACGCGATTTCCCTTCAAAATAAGCATTTCCTTGGCACGAAACAAGCACTACGAGGTTTCTGGATTACTATTTCAACAATAGACATCAACTTAATATTTGCCTTTAGTGTCCCTTTTTAGCCTCAAACCACTCTGAACTTGAACATTTACGGCGTTAGGATGGATAACTGGGTGTGCTGGTTTAGCATGTTGAGAGGCAAAAGGTGGAAAGACGACAGACAGTGCATATCTCTGTCTGTTGTCATCTTCGTACCTTTCGTTTCAGAACTTGAAAATATGTTACACAGTGACAGCTGCGTACCAGTCTACAATAAGCATATAGCCACAATTTTCACAATACTAAAGCTGCAGACACTGATGAAGGACTATGCAGCTGACACAGTTTCTCGCTCATATGCACTACTTTCATCCCTTAATTCTATCTTAATGCAGAGCCTTAGATGCTTTGGAGGTACATCCCGAAAGCTTTTTGATAAAAACACTTCTCACAGCCTTTTAAGAATCACCAGAATGACTTAAAGGAACCCTGAAACTGTTTTGATGATTGTATACCAACCCATTAAGCCGATCGCTTTAGTCCTTTGGGTCATTAAAAAGCTCATTTAGGTATTCTGCACAAGGTACATAATTTATTATAAGGATTTAAATAACCACATCACTACAGACCACAGTAACACTGCCACACCAAGTTTACAGCCACACTTTCATGTTGGAGTTGGCATTTTGTTTTCCAACCTCCCTCAAGTGAGTGATCTGACTGGCCTCTTTACTTTTGTACCATAGGAGAAAATGTGAGCAGACAGGTTTGTGGACATACCTGATGGCATGTTGATCAACCAAACACAGAGCACAGCCTCCGCAATCCTCCACATGTCAGCGGACAATTGCAGAAGGTGGAGCTTAACCCTGACCGCTCGGCAAAGTTGAGGAGTTAAAGCATGGGTTGGAAGGCAGGTAACTTTTAATCATCTGCAGCTTCCATGATACAGTCTGCTTAACTTAAACTATGGTGTGAATGATTTAGTGTAGTTGCAGTTGAGCCGCTTCCATAATTTCTAAAAAATTTTTTCAGGGACCCTTTAACAAAGTTGTTTAGGTAACCGTGGCATGCAGTGCACAAAACTTATCCATTACAATGCTGCTCACCTTAGAAGCACAAAGCAGGTTTGAGAGTTGGGAGCATGACGACAATAGCCAAATGTCCACTTGCTGTCAATGCTCGTCAACACAAAGCTGAAGTGCTGCACTGCAGTGCTAGAAATAATGCAAAGCATTTGATCCCTCTTTAAAAACAAAATTGATCATTTAACTACGGTAGAACCTCAGCAAACAAAAATAGCTTAAACTGAATTGCTGCTTAAAGGGGCCCTGCAACACTTTTTGAACTTTGTCAGAAAATGCTGCCGATCGGTAGTCGAAGCTCCGGTGAGCATGTGAACCAAAAATTATAGCACAGCACGCAGCAGGGAATTTACAATAAAAGTTCAAAGTCAGCTAGAAATCACTCACCCTTCTCTCGACAAAATGATGCCATATACCCAACTCAACTGTGTCACATACCCAAAAGACACAGCCATTGGCTAATTTGAACATCGTGAGCTGCATAGTTACTGTGGCTGCCACGGTGTGCCACAACATGCCCACACCGTGATGTGTTGTAGTGCAGGCATGCCGTGGCACATGTTGTGGCAAGAGAGCCACGCGCAACATTTATACGTTGGCCACGCATGCGTTCAAAGAAATCAAGAACAGAAAGTGCTCCCATTCATTGCCCCCCCCCCCCCCCACCCCACCCTTTTGTAGTTTTCAACGTGCTTGCTGGGATGAGATGAAAGAAGAGCGAAAGCTCTTAAAGCGTATGACAAGTCCCCCCTCTAACTCTCCTCGTACTTCATGGATTCTAAAAAATTTTTACAGCAGTAAATTCGTGAGACAATGAACTTCGATAGTGAGGTCATTTCATGATTACTTGGAAAAGTGCTGCAGGGCCCCTTTAAAGGGCCAGTAAACAACCCCGTAGTCCGAAATGTGTGATGAAGCGATAACTGCACACTTGTACGATGTGAACATGCTGCAGCAAGAATTTTGCCAATAAGTGCTGTAATAAGGAAGTTATCCTTATTAGTTATCCTGTAAGTTATCCTGTATTAGTTATCCTGTAATAAGGAAGTTATAGGAAGAACAACCCACTTCGACTGGTTTCGGTTTCTCGCTCGGCCTTCCCACCCTTCTTAGCAGCAAAAAGGAGTAAGCGTAGCTCATCGTGACTACACCCACTTCAGCAACGTAACACGGCATCAGTGATTACATCACTGGGACAAAGCCAACAACTGAGCAAGGCTTCCTCCATGTGTCGCTCATGTTATAGCAGCGCTAGGGTCACCCTAGCAGTGCAGTAAATGCATGGCCAAAATCGCATCACTGCAGGGCCATGGCACCATTTCCTAGTGCAGAGGACCAATCAACTAAGTCAGCGCTACGTTAAGTTGCCCATAGGAAACTTTAAGTCACTTCGCAGATGAGGAGGACTGGACAAGCGATGGACAGGGGTGCCAAAATAGTTTTTCAAGATGAAGCACCTGTGCAGCGCACAGCACTGTGATATCCATAAAATGTGATCGCAGCAGCTTTCTGCACAAATTGGCGAACTTGTTTGGGAGATGTAAAAAAAAAGTCTGAGCCTGTTTACTGGCCCTGTACACGGAACAACAGTCTCTTTAGAAACTAGCAAAGCCTAATTAGCCATCAACTTGGCCTTATAGATAGGACAAACTAGATGATACATTCACTTCTTTGTACTATACACATACATGTATCTAAGAATGTTAAGAAAGCATATGACAGGTAGTCCTGCACCTCGTATGACAGGTAGTCCTACACCACTAACACAACTCGTGTTAATCTGAACACATTTTTCTAGTCCTATGATGTGCTATTTAATGATATTTTAGTGCATTTGGTCACTTGATTCATGCAAGTCTATCTATAGTTCATACAATTTGCAAAAAATCTAGGAACAAGCGTAGTACAGTGCATGTTTGGAATGGTAAACTATTTTGCCAGCATCCCCTGTTATAGAGAACTGTGCAGACTTTTTATTTCATGTGTGGACAAAGTCCTGATGTAATGTAACAATTCTCAGATCCATTCAGGCAAATCAACATCACTGAACAACACCAAGCATACCGAAAGCACATGGGGCAACCACCGAAACATGCCAGATTGTCCATGGTCAGCTTGAACAACACCATGTTCAGGTGACACCCCCATATTCCAGAAGCTTTTGCAAGCACATTATGACAATAACTACCACGAATCAAGAAAGCAGAGCAAACTAAAGCACACAATAGTCAAAATTCTGCACAAGTGGCATACACTACTGACATTACATGATTACCACAAGGATCACTGATACTATCAATGTGACTAAAGAAAACACCAGAGGGGTAAGTGGAAAAGGTGAAAGATCAATTTCATCAATTAATATCTCTAGGAGATCTAGTAAGCATGTAATATCTTCAGGAATTATTTTCCAAAGATTTTTTCAGTACATATTACCAATGAACCAATTCATTTAGTTATATTTCAACTATAAATTTTCATCTTCAGGGAAACCTGTATATTCACGCTGCTAGGCTAACCGTACCATTGCAGCTCTAGGAAAAATTTGCTAATCCTTTTAAGAGCAGAACACAAAATGCCACATGGAACATGAGGAAATAAGGATACCTGAAACCAACAATCAATGAAAACAGAATGGCTGTAAGTAACAACACTCAAAACACCTTCCCTAGAAATTTTACCTACTAGACTGTCATTCATCATGACACAGTTTTTGCTGTTCAAGTCATCATATGCACCCCCTAGGCCTGCAGTGAAACAGTTGGTAGCCTGTACTCTGTTGCAGCAACTCAACCCATTTTATACATTTTGAACTCAGTAGCGTTAGTGCAGTAAAATGCAGTCATTAAAATGGTTTCTGATTAAATCTGTGAGATGACAGCACATCAAACCACAATTCATTAAGTACTGGCACAGAAACAAACAAAAGAGGCTCACTCTAGTTGGTATCCAAGCCACATAATATAGAAATGGAGCCAACAATCAACACATACCAACTCTCTTATGAAAAATTTAGGAGAGCTAGTAGCTGGAGTAGCTTTACAAGAGATAAGATAGCCAAAAGAACTACACTTGCTATAGCCTTGGATATTGCCGTCAAAATAAAAGGAAGAGAAAAGACAACACTAGATTTAAACTTTAGAAAAGGTACCTTTCAACCCTGGCCCATACATAACAGAGTGTCATGCATTGTCATACACTGCACCAAGACTTAGGTAAAACAGATATGACAAACAACACAGCCGTGTAATAGATGATCTCAGCCGTGTAGGTACAGCAAGAAAGTTATACAAAACACCTCAGTTAGTGAAACGCCACAGGTGATTCATAATGAGAAAACAGCAGAAGGCAGCTACATACCATATTCAATAACATATGGCTGCCTCCATAGGTAATTAACTAATTTCTCAGGTTCTACATCCCAAAACCATGACATCAATAAGAGTTACACAGAGGAGGGGACTAAAATGCACTATGGTTGCCTGGAGTTTTTATGGGCACCTATCTCTAAGTAGACGAGCATTTTTACATCTCACCTCATCAAAATTCAGTCACCATAGCCGCGATCAAACCTGCAACCTCGACCACATCATCACTGTGTCCCTGCAGTAGCTTTTAAAATGTCACAACTGTTATATACCAACTAACACCCCGAAAACATCACATTAAACATTTACTTTGAGTTTAATATTAAAACCTAAGTACTGCCCAGTGACTAGTACAATGTGTTAAAAATCAGCTATAGTGCTATATGCCACTTCAATATCAGTCAGTCAGCACAGAGTTAAATGTTTCAGCACACATTAATCACAGCATCACTCACCTGGTAAATTCACAAGGGTAGGCAAACTCTGGTACAGATTTTAACACCTCCTGAAAGAAGTGCAATACAATTTCTTCCAATACAGAAAACAGCTTTGACACGAGCTACACTAGACATTTTGAGACACTTACATCATTGTTATAAGAGTCCGGAAATTTCTGCACAATCCACGCACCTGCAAAGTTTGAAGTTTGGCAGCAGAAGGGTTGTTAATGGGGTGTCACTAATGATGAAATACACGATGCAAATTATGTGTTTACTTTCACAGTAACTTAGTTGATGTCACACTTGATGGACCTCCAAAATATGATGAAATACCTATTTACTACCATTCTTCTACCTCAACAATCGCTGGTTGAAGACACATTGACGTTTTTGAACTGTTCAGCATGATAACCAGAACACAGCATCAGCTAGGGTCAATAACATAGTAGTAGTCTCAATAACACAGCAGTAGTCTAAACTACTTAATACTAACAGAAGTTTGGCTTGTAAACAGCAAACTGCCACATGTGTGGCCCGACATTCATCTGCTCTTTCACAATTTATTTACCCACTTTATTTTGCAAAACTATGGCTTATGTGAGGGAGATCACATATAATTCCGTGTATCTGCCGACTTAAATCTAACAGGTAATTGCTTGGAAAAACACGCACAGGGTTCCTAACTGCATGGCGCCTGCTATTAAGTTGGTTGACGTAACAGATTTACCCTTTATCATTGACATACGAAGGATTTTAGTAATAAGAATCAATGAGTTTTACATCACAAAGAAACACAGAGGCAACGAGAGATGCCATGACAGAGGGCTCAGAATTTAATTGCTACCAACCGACGCTCATCTAACGTCCGTCCAGGAGGCAAAAGACTATAAATTTCACTCCTTTGCTTCACTACTCGCATAAAGGTCTTCCTAAACCGAAGCCACGAGTTCAGTGAAGGGGAAATTTAACCGGCCAGTTTTAGCCTTTCTATACAGTACTTCAGGTCCCTTACGCCGTCTATGAAAGTGTCAAAATGCACACGCGCACACAAAAAACACCAATGCACAGAGTAGTTTGCAGAGCCGAATTTAATGGGTCACGACTACAAACTCCGGTTAACGTTTCGCACAACAGGATGCATCAACAAACTTAAAAGCCAGTTTCAATGGTCATTTCACTAAGCGAACACTGAAACTATAAGACAACAAAACACAGTTGTGTTGAATCCGGTAGCAGCTGCGGAATATACTCCAACAAATGCACTGTGGCAGAAAGTGACATGTTCGCATACAGTAACGTTTTAAGCCGGCTCGAGGTCATTCCTTCCAGAGATAAAATAAACTACGCGCATGCACAAATTCTAGAAACACAGCATTGCATCGACAAAAGAGATACAGGCAACAAGATGAAACACTTACTTTCGTTGCCATTCCTCGGTATAACAACTTCACAGAAGCATTCAAGTATTTTCGACGGCGAATCCCTGCGTGGGTATCGAGGGTCGTGGGATCAGTCAAAGTGCCACCGAACTAGATCGCCCTATCACGCCTACATGCGTCAACCATGCGAAACAACGCCGTTTAAACGATGTTTCTAGACAGAACAGGAAATATGTTGCACTGATTCATATGAGCCGATCAGCACTGAAATTTTCTCAAGACGTTTAAATTATCAAGCGGCTGGTGACACACAAACAGCTGGGTAACAACAACGGCGACGAGTCACGCCTAAAGTTTACAGGTTCACAATCAGCGCTGACTAATTTGAATAGCGGCATGCAAATGCACGCGATTTGACGCATTAATTGAGGGTGACATGACCTAGAAATAAACAAGCAGAAGCTACGGTGGGGAGGCATCGGCAGTCACAGCCACTCCTCCGCAAATCGACAAACAATAAAAGAAAGACATTGCCGTCTTACCGTATTCTTGAACCCATTTTTTACGCAGGTCGTGACTTGAAATAGCAAGGATGTTAGTGAAACTAATTAATATAAGCTTCCGATCGCCTCTCAATCGGCAGAGCGAGGATTTGGCCATCCTAGCCTGACGGCCGGCGCCATGATAGCCGCGATTACGAGCACTGGTTTCGAGGGTGCAAAGCAGTGCAAGGCCAATCGTCAACTTTGTGTGCACTAGACAATATTAATAGTAGCCATTGCGTGTACTTTTTTAATAAATAAAAATAACAATGTAGTATGCAATATCTTTTCACTTATATGCAAAGTTTGTTTTGACTTTTGAACGCTGGGTTTCAGAGTGTGTGCGACGGCACGGCAAATGGCGGGATCGGTCTGCTTCGAATAGCTTCGAAATTGTTTAGGCTGCATCACAGGCTGGCAGCAGCTATAGTTTGACATGTTCCATATTGTGGGCTTTAAATTTCGCGAGTTGTGAAGACTTGAGTGCTCCGTGTGATTTTCACTTGACATGAGTCTATGATACAGCATACAGCCGTGAGCACGAGCGTCTCTTCAGAAGAGTCGGCCGAGTTTGTCACCGGTTTCGGACTTAGCAAGAGATGCTAGCAAGAACGTTCACGCGTAGGTGTCATTTGACGCGGTGTTTCTGGACGAGCGCAGAAGAAGAAGCTAATCCCGGCCCCAAAACCGAAGAGGAGCGTCGCCAGAGAACAGAAGAATACAGAAAGATCTTACGTGACATAGACAAGTCTATATGTTCTCATCGGCTGTCTGATAAAGAAAGGAAAGTTCACGAGGCACATAAACTTGCTGTTCAGGTAAATGTAGCCGCTTTTTCACCGTAGCGTACTAGCGCCTCTTAGCTCCAGCCAGGAGCAGAACTGCTCTCCGGTTAAGATACAAAAAGCTTTTGATTGGCTGAAAGTCACGCGCTTTCGCAACCGGCAGCTGTTGTCATGCGTGTGAGCCACTTTCGAAATAGTAATCCACGCGGCAGAAGGGTGTGTTTTTTACAAGGAAACCCAAGTCATGCAAGCATATCTCAATTACTGATCCCACAAGGCACAGGAACGCCAAGTAACGCACGAACCACAACGCATCTTGTGTTGTGGTTCGTGCTGCCAAGTAATCGGCACATGGCCCGTCATTATAATAATGGCTTCGTATGTTTCTGTGGAAATCAACATTACGAAGTGGAGCCTATGTTGTGGCTGCACTATAACCTACATCTCCAGTTTTACAAAAAAACACGAACGGGCCAGACGTAAGTTGCATGAATGTTGGTACGACGTCTTCTACTTTGTTGTTGCGCAGGCAGCATGACTGCAAACTCCCAGAAAGGCACATATACAACACATATACTGCAGTCGTAAGTGTAGGCATAGAGGTACGATTGTTCACGGCTTAATCTGAGTGATGTATAAGCCATATTCACGCAGCAACTTTCAGCCTTCTATCAAAACTCCGGGCATAGAGATATCGCGCAGTCAAATATAGAATTACGGTTGTCGTAGCATTCGCCTATTCGTGTGTGTTGTGGCTTCATTACAGTTTCATTGTGTTCAATTTCATCCTGGTTTACATGCCACAGTTACATAAAGTGATAAGCCTCCCAAAGCTCTGCAGGACTGGAGAAAAAAGATGGAACTCCAGCCAGTCTTTATGCATCATGGTAGCTGTGTTAAAAAAAAAAAAAGGGAATAGGTGGCGGCTTTTTATTACCGATGAGTGTTTGAATGACATGTATTGTGCTTGAAACCTGCAGCTGGCTCACATGCCTCACGGAGATAAAATGAAACCTTGACCATGTGCTTTCAGCTTCAGCAGTGCGGCAGTTTGGGTTGGTATTCCATCTTGAAAAAAACTATGAGCGCACAGAAAACAAGGACGACAAAAAGACACACATATGCACACACCTAGGCGCTTACGTGTGTGCGCCTACGTGTGTGCATGTGTGTGTCTTTTTGTCGTCAGTGTTTTCTGTGCGCTCATAGTTTTTTCAAGCTTTCAGCTTCAGTCATTTCCAAAATAGGAGAAACATTGAAGCAATTATCCATGCTGCATTTTAGAACTGAAATATTCATTTGTATGCAATATTATCACCCTCTAATGGGAGAATCTCAACACTATTACTTCTGTGATGCACAAACTATATTGAATATCTTGCTGCAGTGATCATTTTGCTGTTCATGTGAGTTATGTGTCATATTTGTGTGTGTGTGTGTGTGATACAAAAAAATATATGTAATATTTCTGAACTGATGCACGAACTTAGAAGGTCCTTTAAATTTAAATAGTTGTTGTCATCATGATACTTGAAATTTTAAGCTATGGTATGCTAATCATGCAGTTGGAAACAGTGTAACAAACCAGCATAACTTACCTGTCCTTCATACACATACTTGTGTATTCCACTTGTAGAGAGGTGAGAAAACATACACTGATCCCATGACTGGCTTTACCGTCTTTTCTGGACTCCATCATTACCTGCGTGGTGTCTGCTGTGGCTGTGGATGTCGTCATGTGAGTCAAGTACCCAAACAACAATTTTGCACAAATTGAGTGCTGGAGAGCCTTGTCCGAATGATACCTACTGGGTGTGTCCAGATAAGATCGAACACGAGGTCCCTGTCACCATTCCCGATTGTGATGAAATTTACTGTAGGTCTAGGCATTATACCCAGAACAATGGTTTCGCAGTTAGTCTTGCGGAAAAAAATTTCGTTCGCCTGAAAAAAATTTTATATATTTTGGCCGCAAAGAACGCTTTTCCGCCAATTTCGCGATTTCTGAATTTTGAGCGCACCTAGGGAAAAAACGGCGCACTTCTTGGTCACAATATTGATTCCCCTTAAAGAACAAGTGAAATACAGTCTTACGAGCCTATTACTTCCCTTGCTTGTCGAAGCACTTTTGAACAAAAAAATCACAAACTTGGCAAATCGCACAAAATACCTCTATTTCAGGAATTTATTGCTGCAAGCAAGTTAAAATGAGGATAATGATAATCGGTACATATTAACTTTGATACTTTCGCTCTCTTTTAAAATAATTTGCGTGGTTTCATCGCGCTCCGTTTTACTCGGTGATTGGGCTGAAACGTAAGTGATTTACCAAAAACGCCGAACTTTGAAAATGATTTTCTCAAAAAGGCCATTTTTAATTTTTTTAAAAATCCCTCTGATTAAAGTCAAGGACGTCATCTACCATTGTGCAGAAAAAAACCTTGCATTATTTTGGTTGCTAACAAGTTAGAGTGCGTCAAATGTGACCATCCCAGCCTAGCGGCCGCGTCGTTCGTTATCGGCTGAAACTCGGATATAAGTTGCTAAAAATACTTGTACGTGACATAATCACAAATCAGCAGCTCCACACCAACAAATGCGCAGCCCGTTGTCATGGTTAAGCAACCTTTGTCTTGGGATCAGCCGCTTGACAAACCAGCAGCAGCGGCCGCTCGATGCTGCGGGCGCTGACATTACATGAGTGCAGCTTCGACTGCGGATGAGCTCCGCTTGAGCGCCAAACTACGCTCAGAGGACAAACGAGAGAAGGAATGCATCACTGTGAAAGTTAAAGGCCGTTAACTTCCAACAAATGTCATAGTATGCAACGAAAACTCTGCCCGCGATTTCCCAGTGAGCGCCTCCAGTAGTGCGCTCATGTGTTGCTTTCTCTCTTCGGATGGCCTAAATATAATTAGGTTCATTCTATGAGCAACATATGGCACAAAAGAAAGCCATTGACATCTAAAGAAAGCTGTCATACGTGCTTCCGATGGTCGAGCAACTCAAACTGCAGTTGTTCATCTCGTGCCAGAACACTTGTGTCAGCCGGCTGTGAAAGAAGTGTGTCCAAGTCCTTTACTTCATTAAAGAACCGCTTTTACAATACTGTATTGTTGGGCGTCCGCAGATAGAATATTCAACGCAAGTCGAGCGTTTATCACGATATTATGCGGCTTCGGGCACAACAGCAGGGGAAAAAATTCGGCAGATCCCACGTACCGTGGGAGTCGATGTTATGCGAACCGTGATCAGTGAGCACCAGCAGCTGGTCATGACTTGTTATAGGATCTGGTCGTGATCGTGGTGACGAGGGGTCAATGTGTAGTGAAGTATGTGGTATAGTAGAGCTGTTGGAATTCTAGGATGCCTCGGTTCCTACACCTACCCGTTCATTACGTCACATTTTAGCATAAAAAAGCGACACACGGCTCTTGCCTGCTTAGTGTGAACAAGGAAACCGTATGGGTCCCGAAACGGCTCTGTGTTTTTCACCTTGATTTGGTCAGTGACCGCATCTACATCCTCATGCTCGGTCATTTCGTCGAAAAATCGGCTGTCGACAGAGCCGGCGACAAGTAGGAACCTGAAGCCACCCTTCGCGTTGGTGAGGTATATAGGCCATCGAGGCTGGTAGGCCTGGATAGTGCTACGTGGACCAACATTTGTTGGCACTTAACGGCCTTTAACTTTCACAGTGATGCATTCCTTCTTTCGTTTGTCCTCTGAGCGTAGTTTGACGCGCAAGCGGAGCTCATCCACAGTCGAAGCGGTACTCGTGTAATGTGAGTGCCCGCAGCATCGAGCGGCCGCTGCTGCGGGTTTGTCAAGCGGCTGATCCCAAGACAAAGCTTGCTTAACCATGACACCGGGCTGCGCATTTGTTGGTGTGGAGCTGCTGATTTGTGATTATGTCACGTACAAGTATTTTTAGCAACTTATATCCGAGTTTCAGCCCATAACGAACGACGCGGCCGCTTGGCTGGCATGGTAACATTAGACGCACTATAACTTGTCAGCAACCAAAATAATGCAACGTTTTTTTCTGCACAATGGTAGATGACGTCCTTGACTTCAATCAGAGGGATTTTTAAAAAAAATTAAAAATGGCCTTTTTGAGAAAATCATTTTCAAAGTTCGGTGTTTTTCGTAAACCACTTACGTTTTAGCCCAATTATCGAGTAATACGGAGCGCGACAAAACCACACAAATTATTTTAAAAGAGAGCGAAAGTATCAAAGTTAATATGTACCGATTTTCATTATCCTCACTTTAACTTGCTTGCAGCAATAAATTCCTGAAATAGAGGTATTTTGTGCAATTTGCCAAGTTTGTGATTTTTTTGGTCAAAAGTGCTTCGACAAGCAAGGGAAGTAATAGACTCGTAAGACTGTATTTCACTTGTTCTTTAAGGGGAATAAATATTGTGACCAAGAAGTGCACCGTTTTTTCCCTAGGTGCGCTCAAAATTCAGAAATCGCGAAATTAGCGGAAAAGCGTTTTTTGCGGCCTAAAGTTGTATATTTTTTTTCAGGCGAACAAAATTTTTTTCCGCAAAACTAACTGCGAAACCATTGTTCTGGGTGTAATGCCTAGACCTACAGTAAATTTCATCACAATCGGGAATGGTGACCGGGACCTCGTGTTCGATCTTATCTGGACACACCCTACTGCATTAGCAGTTGCATATCATAACCATTAGTGATTGCTAATAATGTGTAACAGACTAGAGCTGATAACCCGAATTTCATTATATAAGTAAATGACAATTGTAAAGGACATGAGGAATGACCAAATCAATTGTTGTGACAAGTATGACAAGCCGTCATTCACACTGTTCGTTTTTTAATCCTGGAAAGGAGGCTTCTGAACATTTAAAACAGCGCACCTCTATGGTGACCTAAAGAAAGAAGAATAATCTAAAAGTACACTTCTAAATTAAGGATTATTGACTAGGTGCTTTTTTTTAATGAACACTAAAGTGAAGCGCTAAATCAGTTTATACTAAATTATTAATTGCATGGTAATTCTCTGTTTTCGTTAATTTTGCTGTCAGATTCGTTGATAGAAAAGAAAATGAAGGTCAAAGTTTCACTTTTGAATTTCGCGCCGAAACTTCAGCGCCTGAATATCAACGTGACGTCACAGATTTCAAAATCGTTTTTCGAATTTGGGCTCACAGGCCCCTGACACTTGCAACGTTAAGGTCCAAGCTCCTTACAACACGATTTAGTACTTTTGTTTACCGATAAACAATTATGCAGGCCGTAGCAAACGCCGTCAGTATTTATGACGCCATGGTGAGCTGGTGCGGGAACCTGAAGGCGACGGCGCCACCTGTAGTTTCTTTTCTCACTTGCCAAGCGTCTTCTCGCGTCAAGATGGGCGCGTTTGGTGTTGTGGAAAGGTAACTTACAAATACAGGAAAAATTGTTTTTCTTTTTTTTTTTCTCTTTGACATACAATGTAGCTTCGCTGTTCGGTGTCTTGAACTAAATGTTTTTTATTAGGTACGTATGTGTGTTTAGGGCTGTGTGTGTATCTTGAATATTTTTCTTAAACTGGAACACGAATTTAAGGAAAAAAAAATTTTTGTGGCAAAAATTATTCTTGAGCTGGATCTGCATATGCTTAACAGCGGATAACTATAACATGCTATAACAAAAGTTAAAAAGTAAACAAAGCTGGCATACGAAGAGCCAAAGAGTCGCGCAGAGTGCTGGCGAGTCTTCTTGAGTCGGATTCCGGGACTGCAGAGCAGTTTTTCCCGGGCGTCTAGTTTCGCCACCTTATATGCAGGTATCATTCTCAGTATACACTGGCAACAAATGAGCGGAGATCGACCAGTGTCACATACGTCCTTGTAAACGTCCGGTAGGGGGCCGCGGTTGTATCAAGCCGATGGTTTAAGACGAATGAACCACGATTCCAAGAGTTTTCTTTTGCCCCAATTTCGTTCACGAGCCAACGTCGTCGCATCGTTTAGGTCGAAGCTACGTTCTGTGCAGGGGTGTGCATAGGTGGCGAAAAGTCAATATCATTTTCTTAGTAAATGTTTCGTTAAATCGGAGTAAACCTTTGTGGAAGCGGAGCGATGTCTTCGTTCCCAGCCCGCGCGGCACACGGTCATTTCATGGTTTTATAGCCTTGACACGAGGGCACTCTAAAGTTCTTTACGTGAGGGGACATTTTCCGGAAAGGCGTTCATGTGCAGTGACATGCGACAAAGGAGTATCGCCCTCGAGGCAATGTTCTTTTTCGGGAAAGCAGATCCCGCATCGACTTTTCGAACGTAAAGTGTGCTCTCGCTACGGAGCAAGAATTTCAACGTGGCTCTCACACACAGCGTGCAGAACTCCACAATGCAGACTTTCAATGAAGGCTCCGTGGGTGCCACCTAATCCCATCTGATGTAAATTTGCGTGACCCCCCGAAAATGCACTGCCGAGGCAGAGACGTCACCCTCTGTACGCCAGCATTACAGTGTGCTAGAATTGTGTACACTGTACCAACATCAAGTCGCTAGCGCCACCATGTTGAATTCCGGCAGTGTCATTTGCTTTGTAAATAGTGTGGTGCATTGTGTCTGCACAGTGGGTGCCATCAACAAAAGCTCCAACTACAACAGTGTGGTTTTTTTAAATGTTTGCTCTCCTGATTTAACGAGCCGCGCCCCTTTTTTCCTTTTCTCTCACTCTCTTTTTTTGTGGTGCTAATTCGAGAAACCGCAGCTAATCGCGGAGGCGAACACCGAAGGAACTTATTGCGGTGCCTTGTGCTATCGGCGCAAATTTTCTGCAAAGTGTCCTTGAGAGCAACGAAATGGGCCTACTGTGAAGTAATGTACTTTTTGCCCGGTGTGTGAGGGGTATTAGGTAAAAAGACGAAGTCTGTGTCGAAAGCGACTCCCCGCTTCCATACAGGGCCAAGAGAACGAAACGTCCCTGGCCAGCTGTCAAAGATGACCACTTCCTTTTTGGGCCCTCCGCTAGCACGATATCATCCTTTCATGTTCAAGACGTCCCCGCCGCAACGGTGGGTTCACAATACCGTTTCTATAGCTTAATCCCTAGCGTCCGGCTCGTCAATAATACATTTACTCATTCGTGGTAGAACGGCTCAGCGTGGGAAAGCGGAGCCCGTTAATCAGCGTGTCGCTGCGTCCAAAAATGGCAATACATGGCACTACGCCTCAGTTTGCAGGGTATTTCTGACGGTCATGCGCTGCGCAGCCAGTTACAGGGCTGCCATGGGCGTAGCGAGGGCAGTTAGCATAAATCAGCAATTTTACGCACCGAAGTGTCTTTTCGACTGTGGAAAGGCATTCTAGGAAAAAAATCCAGATGATTTCCCGCACAGGTGGCTGTTTTGGTCGGCGGGGGGAGGGGGGGGGGGAGGGTGACTGGGCTGCAGCCCCCCCCCCCCCCCGGCTGCGCCACTGTTCTCAATAACCGATCGTTCATCTTATCAGCGTTCGTTATAACGATATCAGAGTGTACAGTGAGGTCGCATACACAGCCGGGTGGTATGCGCGACAGGCAATCTTAATTTATAGTTCGAACATTAATATGAGACACATCTATAGCCTGCAACAAATTAGTTATTGTGGATACAGAGCCACATATATTATTAGTGTTCAACGCTCAAGCGAGTTGCATTCTCTCTGCTTGGACCTTCGTGGATCCTGCGGCTAATTTCCCGTGTTACATCTCATCGGGGCGCCGCGCGATGGTCAAGAGAAAAGCGCAGCGAAATTGTAGGCCAAGCTCGCTGCATGCATTCAATTTTCCTCTCGCCGAGCACCGCGTACGCGTTACTCGCGGAAAAAAAGTACGGATTTGCTCTGAAAGTATTCGCTGACATTAATTTACCTCTCGCCGCCGCCCCGCAATGAACCGAACTTGATCAGTTAGCTGATCGCGACATTGAGCTTCTTCGACACTGTATGGAAAACGGTGGGATCGAACATTCATATCGAGATATTCTTATTTGCGGAAATTTACGATGGAACAGCCGCGTCGACGACGACCACCCGACTACCGAGGTAGCGTGCGCCGCTGTAGCACTCGATCGTCTGTGTTTTGTTTTTGTATGGGTCAGATGAGTTAGTCGATCAGCTATTATTCGATTTGTGGGTTGGATCAGCGGAGATGTTTATAACCTTTTTTCTGAGGGTTAAGTGCATAAAAAATAAGCAACACGTGACAAAACTAAGTTTAAATAGATGCTTCGCACTCGATAGCCAACTGAGCAAGAGATTTCGACTTTGCACTACCAAGTTTCATCCTCTAGCGCCGACAGGTGGCGCCACTCATTTTGCGAAACTCCAACGCAGTAAATTCGATGAAACCGACGAAACGGCGACGTGGTCGAGAACAGCTTGTGTAATGGCACGCAGAGAAAAGAGCAAGTGAAGCCGTGATGCTTGTACGTTTAAGGCTATAGTGAACTAGACGAACAAGAGGTTCATTCGTTTCACGTGCACTTTGTGAACCACTTCACGATGGCACTGCACCCCGGCATTCGTTTCACGTACGAGTTCAACATGGCGGCGTCGGCACCATATTCGTTTCGAAAAAGTGCAGCTGTCGTGCAAGGATAGTTCACGAATTTCCTGCACCTACTCGTGAGGTAGTTCTGAGTCCGTGCAGCACAAGATGACTGGAACCGCAGCAGACGACAAAGCCGACTGCATTCGTGTCTATTTTAATGGCGTCCAAGAAGTACGTCAGTGAACGTTTTCCGGTAGTTGCAAATGCCAGACAAGCGGCGCCGACTTTTACGAATCACTACCTCCACAAACCGCGAGAAAAACCGACCGTAGCATAGGCCCTGCACGACGTCTGCACTCCCCCCCCCCCCCCTCGTATTCGTTTTGGCATCTCGTTGCTGCTGCACTTGCTGAAACGCTCCCCGCACGACGACGGCACCCAGACGGCACCAGCATGAACCAGTTCAGGTAGTGTAGGGTGAATCGAATGGACCTGTGGTTCACTGTTACAACTTACAACAGCTTCCGCCAGGTAGCCGTTGGCGTGCAATGTACTCGGCGTGTTGATAAGTCTTTCCATGATCACAACACTTTTCTCGTAGCTGTGTGATCATTAGTCGGTAATTAAAATGACGAGGCGAAGATCGCCCTTAATCGGAACAGAACAAGAACTAAATTAGTCACTTAAAGACAGGCCAACCTAGATGTAGTCAGGGTGAAAACAGAGGAATTCGAAATTGCCCTTGAGAACAAATACGATGCTTTAGAGTAAGAAGAAAATGACGACGTAGAGTGAATGACCGAAACCGTAACTATAAACTGATTTCCGAAAAACCTTAAGTTGGAGGTAAAGCACCTATAGGCAAAAAATAAGCAACCCTCAAGCCACAAAATACTTAATAACGAAACGACAACAGATGGAAGTGACTACCTAAAGTGCTTAAGGGGAAAGTCAAAGACATGTGGAATCATAACGTCAGAGAGATAGAGGTAGCAGTAAAAAAAGAAAACAGAAAAAAAGGAAGCATCAAAGCAGCTAAAGGGAAACTCTACTACCGTCTCGTGCGTTGCTGCTGTGAACTTGTACATGTGGCGCATTGTGTGGGAAACGGTGGCGAAAATCGGGTGCACAAGTCCCACAGAAGTCTACCACAGACAACCAATTCCTCCCCATTCTTGCACTAATTTTGCTGTTTTATTTCATCTTTGCAATGCCAACGCTGCTCCACTTGCCACCCATACTGTTTGCTATGTGTTTTGCTTTATTTTATTTATTTGGAAACGTGTGTGCTGGTTTTTTAACTGCTGTGCATGCGCGCAATATTGTGCGCACTTTTATTGCGTTTGTAGGTCTGCTCTTGATCTGTTTGTCGAGACAAATACAACAAGTCCTGCGTGCATGCTGCAGCATGAAGCAGTCGTCTTATTTTATTGACCTCCTTTAACAGTACAGCAACGCCCCACATTACAGTTTTATGCTTGCTTGGCAAATGCACAAAATCACACAAATTTTACTGGAAGTACTTACATCACTTACAATCTTCAAAACAACTAGCAAAATAAAGAAAGTCGACAGGAAATTTCGTTATGTTTTAACAAACGTGATACAGCAGCACAAGAAAAGATAATGCACACAGGATTTACTGAAAAAAAAGGGCAACAAAGTTTCGCATGACGTTTTCTTATTTCGCAGACATCATTACGATCACACATTTCTAAAAAAAAAAGAACAAGCTATAGACTTTTGTCGATTAAGCGACAATGCTCTATCACAGGCGTTTTGAATTACGCATGATATCAGTCAGAATTATAGGACGTAATTATTCACGCATAAAGAATGACTCTCTCGTATAGATATGCTTTGATATGTGAAACACCTAATAAAATGCGCTTCTAGAGGCAAGAGTATTCCAAGTCGAAAGCAGTGTTAGCCACCGCAACAGCAATAACAACACACTTTTTTACCGCACATTGGTTGGAATTTTACGCGCGAGGTTAGGACCGTGGTGTCATTTCTTTTTATTTTTTTTACTTTGCAAGGTGCAGCTTTTGCGGCGCGCTCATGAACAATGCCTCGTAGCAATTTGTTAAATGTAGCAGAGTCGTATGGGTACACCGCGATATAATATTCTATAGTCGGGTACAACTTTAGAAGGCAGCGGCATTTCCTCCTCAAAGGCGGATGAACACAAGCCTGCACCAATGGGCGCGCACTCGGGACTGACGACATGAGCGGGACGGCGGGGGGCTCCGCCTTCGGAGAACATCGGCGCGTGCATGAGCGGGACTATTTCTTTAGTCGCGGAGGCGATCGGCTGCCGCGCTTCGGTCGTCTGGATGGGGCCTCTCCTGCCTTCTTAAGTTGTATCCGACTATAGTATATTTGCCGTATGGGTCGCGGTCCATGGTTCCCACAATGTAGGGCACGAAGCAGAATTTCCACGAACTACTGTGACGCCGGTAGCCGCATACATTGCTCACGGAAGAACACCGTCCAGTATGAGGCTATCTGATCTTACATCTCACGATCCGCGGCAAAACGTGAGGCAGCTGAAGCTTTGCCGTTGACACCAAACTGAATTGGCGGCAATGGCGTTCTGGGGGAAGGACACCCGCTTGTTTCTTTCGCCTGTCATCAGGCGAACTGAGCAGTGGCGGCCAGCGCACGAGGCAAGCAGGGAAACTATATGGTCCGTCGCCCGAAACTGCTGCGTCGTGATACAACATATACTATCGGTGCCGCCCAACAAGCTTTCCTGGAGCATTGCAGCACTCCTTTAAGTGAGGATAGGGAAGTCTGACTAATTCGATCTTCCTGTTAATTTGAGCTGAAGCTGTGGTTTAATCATGTGTGTTTCTATGTACTACGCAAACACCCGGATAGAGTTTGAAGGAGCAATTGGTGTTTTCGATTTATAATTTTTCAAGGTCTCAGCTATAGCTCTATAGAGTGCCCTAATTAAAGATAAGGAGTACTGACACAATATTTAGGCATCGCAAAAGGCACATTTTTCTTTTCCTTGGTATGCAGTGTTAACGCTCTCCATACATGGGAGTCAGACGACATGCGTAAAGTATTTTACTTCGATTTTAAAGTTGCGTAGTAACACGTATGCAGAAGCTCCGCCCACGTTGCCGCCAGGTGTAGTGCGTCGCAAGTTACCGTATCTCTGTGACGTCAGAGTGTATATACACGTCATTGTGAAACCGCCCCTTCGAGGTCGAAACCGAAAGCGTTTTTTTTAAGGTAGCGGTATTAAAAAAATATTCAAAAAATTTCCAGGCACCGCGATACCCTTGTTAGGGTTATCGACACCAGCGTTTTTATTTAGAGCAACAGTCCGAAAATATTTAAAATTCTTGTCACTACTCCTTTAATGTAATGGCTTTTGTACTGCCAGCTTTAGTTTCGTTTCCTGTGAAGTTACTGCAACGTGACGCATAATGTGCTCACGTGGTAGTAGGACATCTCGATATGCTTGACACTCAATCCGACTTGCTCGATCGCCTTGCGTGCTTCTTCTTGTAAGGGTCGATGCAGCACCGTATAGCATATGTAGACGACCCATCGAGTGTCAAAACTTCGCTATGTCAACGAATAATTCTCAGCGCTGCAGCTGTAAAATACAGCTATTGTTTTTGTCGTCACAATTCCCTTTTTTCGGACTACTCTTTTATTGGGACATTTCTGTGGCGTCGTCCGTGCCAAAAGAATGGTCGGAGGCTGTAAAGGCGCACTCACACTGAGTGTGTTTCTGTCGCGCGAGCAGGCGCGATCCCATCGCCGACAAAACGCTGAGCGTTCCCAGTGGAGCTCTCCTCCCGCGCGTCGATATGCTCATTGCGTCCGCCCATTGGCCCGAGACGCGCAATACTACCGTGCTGGAACGCCAGCAGCATTGCTGCTTTGCATGACATGTCACGGCCGCGCTGGCAGCAGTCCACGGTGGTCGCGGCTATTCACGTCTTCCCTTACTTCCGGCGACTAAAATCGGGCTTGAACAGGGACCCTACTTGAACTCACCGGCGCGAGGAGAGGAGGGCTTTTTCCCCTGTTTTTTTTTCTTTTTCTCTTTTTTGATGTTGCGACGTCGCGCGATATTTCGGCGATCTCTTGGTCAAGCGGCAATTTTTCAGTGTGAAAATAGCGCCTAAATGCTCCGCATTTAGTCACACTTGTGATAACTCTGTGCGCGAGCACCGTGTCATGCTGCGTTGCATGGCAGGGCACCGTGACAAGTCCCTCATTCAGTGGGCTTTCTTCAATGAAGCACTTTTACTTCGATAATTTTTTTTTCAAGCGCCTTGCATTTCATATTATCGAGATAGTTTCTACTGTAGTTACACGGACAATAAAATTTGCCAGTTTTCTAAGTACTTATGCCACACTTTCTTGAGCAGTGTATTTATGCACTTTTGTGTGGTTATATCCATTAGAATAATTGTGTTATCATGAACATGCAATTTTTCTAAATTCTGTTCCTATATACTGCAGACAGTTAATGCTAAGTCTAACGTACTGTTTGTTGCACTCTGACTTATAGCAGCGGAATTCTTGGTCATAAAACTCTTTCTATGCATTTCAGTGCCCTTATCAGCACGTAAATGCCAAGGATGAAGTCAAAGAGAAGATGATGTTTAATTCTGCTTTTTATGTGCCAAGAACAGTGGCTTAAGAACCACAATTGAAATAAAGAATTTTTGCAAAAAGATGAATGTCTCTTTTGTGTGTGAGCTTTGATGCATGCATAAAAAACAAGGTCACGTGTATCATTGCATCTAGCATTAGCAATTGATAGGGGTTAATTATGCCTGATCGCATGTGTTTTCGCATACTCTTAGTAACGAAAATGACTCGAAATATCAATTGTAATAGCAATACAAACAGCCGTCACGCTATTCGCCCTGAGACAGAAGATTCATCATTCGAATCCCGCCTCGTCAATAAATATTATTTCGTTTTATTTATTTCTCCTCCTCCTCTCCGCATCTCCTCTCCTTCCTCCTCTCCACTCCCTCCTCCATCCCGGCTCCTTGCCTCAGCACTCCTCGTTTGACTAGGCTTTACTCTCTCCCACCCGAGGCTTTAACCTCCTTCCCCATCACTATCCTTCGCTCCGCTCTCTCCCTCCACTGTCTTCGCTTTCCCTCGCCACCGGAATTACCGCCACGGTGGTCTAGTGGTTATGGTGCTCGACTGCTGACCCGAAGGTCGCGTTATCGAATCCCGGCCGCGGCGGCCGCATTTTCGATGGAGGCGAAAATGCTCGACGTCCGCTTACTCAGGTTTAGGTACGCGTTAAGGAACCCCCAGGTGGTCTAAATTTCCGAAGTCTTCCACTACGGCGTCCCTCATAATATCGTAGTTTTGGGACGTTAAACCCCAACAATTAGTATATTAAACAGCACCGCGGCGCTGTTAAAAACGGCTCACCACAAGCCGTGGGAGTGCCACCGAAGTGAAGCGGTTAGGCGACAGCAGCACCAGCGATGTGGTGTGCGCCTTATCGCACTATATATATGCTTCCCCCATTCAGCATAGGGCGAGAAAAGCACGTGCCCAGTCTTCAATGTACAAGCAATAGTGCGCAGGTCAAACCCATTCTGACGTGGAAAAGTTGCTTGAGCTCCGGGTGTGCTGTAGCTTCTTTTATCATGCAGTAGGGAGCCTACATGAACGGCCGTTTAAAACAGGCGGTCATGTAGGCTCCCTATCATGCAGTGTCCGTACGGCGGTGAACAAAATTTTTGAATATCTGTGAATGCAGTCAAATTTGACTATTTCGTACTCGGAAAACTCGAATTATCCTATGTAATAATATCTAGGGTTTAACGTCCCAAAACCACGATATGATTATGAGAGACGCCGTAGTGGAGGGCTCCGGAAATTTCGACCACCTGGGGTTCTTTAACATGCACCTAAATCTAGGTACACGGGCCTCAAACATTTTCGCCTCCACCGAAAATGCAGCCGCCGCGGCCGGGATCCGATAATTATCCTATATACTAAACTGCAGTCGAGCCCGACTATATCGAACTTGGGTAGATCGAATTATCCTTTATATCGAACTACTTTCGAACACGACAATGCTTTAACGTCAGCGCGTAGGAAAATCTACGGCTACATCGAACAAAAATCGCCGGAACACTTGATGTGACGAACATCGTGTAGCGCAAAACGCCCCAAGAAGCTGGCTTTCCCTCAGATTTTTTGTTGTTTTTCCTCACGGAAGGAGACTTTCCCGCATGCATTTGGGAGAGCGGGCGATGTTATTAGGAGAAGAAAACAAGCGCTGTGTCCTCGTGTCTTCCTTTTCGTCCTCGTGTTTCCTTGCGCTGAAACATAATATATGCAGTACCAACTAGCCCACCAGTCGGTTTTATTTAGGAAAACAACTTTATTTGTGCACGTCTTGTGACTGGTGCGTATAGATGGAGCCCCTATTCCATGGCCCCACTGGCTTCTGCGGCTCGCCGGGCCTGGTCGAGGGTTGCCAGCTAGCTTCCCAAGTCCAGTTCGGGGAGTCGCGCCTCTCACGACCAGTTTACGAGTGAGTCCTTGACTAGCGGCGAGACGGCGTCTGCTGGGCGCCTCTGGCATTCGTATGTGATGTGTTGGGGTGTTGGCGTGTCTCCACACTTTCTTTATTGTGATGTATGAAAAAAGAAAAAAAGAATGAAACCTCCCACACTAAAGCCCAAGGGTATTTGTTTTCGTGTCTGTCGGGATACATCTTGTGTAGTCTTTGCAAGTGAGGTGCGTTTGTCTGTAGTCGGCGCCAGTCCCTCGCCTGGCCCCTGTTGAGCTTGGGGATGGGGAAGAGCCTTTGATCGTCGTCAGAACCTTTGCATCTCTAGAATTTCTTGCGTGGGGGCGTTCGTTGGGGCGGAGTGCTCCGCGGCTCGGGCTGTCATGTCTCGAGCGAGGTGGTCCACCCGTTGGTTGCCGTACACACCGGCATGTGCCAGGCACCAGGTTATCCCATGGTCGGCCGGTGTGATTTAGGAGAGAGCCGCGTGGAGCGAGTCGAAACTACCGCTTGCCATCGCGTGTTTTCTTGCATGATTCCTCGTCGTTGCGCCGCCGGCCCGTCGTGTAGGGTCACCGTTCACTTCTCCGCTCGTTTTGTTAACGCGATGGATGCCGTAACACAGAAGAACCCGCTATCCTCCGCAAAGCTGGCGATAATCTGTACAGTCGAACGTGAGGAAAATTGCACCATCTCCCGCTAAAGGGGACCATGAGGCGATGCGAAGCCAGAGCACTTGCACGATCGCGTTCCGTTGGCGTTCGTTGGACATGCTACCGACCTCGCGTCGTGGAACGCGAAGAGGGACGCTACGCGCGTTATATCTTCCATCTAGCCTGGCCGTTAATTCTCACAAGGCGAGCGGGGAACGCGGTCGACAGGCGGGCGAGAGGGGGACAGCGTAGGAGTGGAGAGAGAAGGGGAGGGGACGCGCATGCGCTCGAGCTCATCGCGGCGTTGCGCAGGCATTGCGTCGGCATGTCTAGCGCGCGTTTCAGAGGAAGAGTGGAAAGGGGGAGGGGAGAGGGAAAGTGGAGAGGGGAAGTGGAGAGGAAGTGTGTGGAATGGGTATGCGCATGCGCAGTAAGGGTGGTCACGCCGCACACCACCACCACCGGATTGAGCTCCGCCTTAAGATACTTCGCATCTAAAAGAAGCCTTACGTCGCCGCTGTGTACAGCATCCCAATAAACACGCCGAGTACGGTATCGAATAACGAGGCCGACATTAGGGACAAGGCAGACTAGACGCTTCCGGCGCCCAACGAGTGCGTATGAAGATTTTGAGGCTCTATTTACATCGATACCACATTTCCTAGCGTATAACTCGCCCCTGCGTATAGACTCGCATCCACAACTACAAACTGCGAAAAAATATAGAATAATAAAAATAAAAACTACGTATTACAGTGAAGGAGTCTTTCTTACATTATTTGGAGCAGTGCCATGAAGTCAACTCGCGCGCCAAAATTCGCGTCAAACAAACTAATTTCACTAAAAGTTGTAACTAGAATTATCCGATATGTCGAAGTAATTCACGTTTTTCTTTTTTTCTTTTACTCTTTTTTTTGCGATTTCGACTGTATTTTCGAACACCTCGACGCTTTTCAATGCGTAGGAAAATTTAAGGCTACATCGAACAAATATAGCGGAAGCACTTCATATATATGTCGAACACCAGGCATCGTGAAACGCCCTCACAAGTTGAGTTTTCCTCACGGAAAGGGTCCTTACCACATGCATCTGGGAGAGCAAGCGGCGTGATTAGCAGAGCGCCGTGCTGAGCGAGTAGTGACTACCGCTCGCCATCACGATTTCCACCGCAGCACACTCGGCGCATTACAATGTGGAACAAACGGGATTTCATTCATTCGCCATCATGTGTTTTCTCCCAAGGTTCCTCGGTGGCACGCCCGTCGGCCCATCGTGTACTGTCACCGGGGCCGCCGTCCGCTTCTGCGCGATTCTCTGCTCCCTTTGTTAATGGGGTGGCAGCCGTGAAACGGAAGAACCTGCTTTTCTCCGCAAAGCTGGTGATAATCAATGCACTCGAACGTGGAGAACAGAAGCCTGACATCGCCGCTATACGTACAGCATCTCAAGTAGCACGCCGAGTTACGAGTATGATATTGTAGAACAAAGCAGACACCAGGGCCAAGGCGGACTAGAGGCTTCCGGCGCACGACGAGTACGCACAGCTGTGTATCAAGATGTTGAGACGCTGCTTACATCGGTATCATTTTCTAACGTATAATCCCCCCCCCCCCCCCCAACTAAAACCACGGAGAAATAAAAACTAAAATAAAAAGTTCCCTTGTTTTGCCGTGAGGCCAACTTGCGCAACGAAATTTTTTTGAAGTTCTATATCGAATTATACGATATAACTAATTACCGTATTTTTGCGGGTTTGATCTATGCGGGTTCTTTGTAAGGTAGCAATTCTGCGTTGCTCATAGTTCAGTGCGAAAGCAATTCTACCCCAACTATCGATATTTCGGGAGTGTCAGGAAAGAACACGAGGCTTCAGTTGAGATCAGAGGGGTAAATGGCCTCGGCCTGTGCTCCCAGGCATTCCTCGGACGTGCGGCGCTTGTACGAGTTTGCTTCGGACAGTCGGGATTAGCACTCCTCGTCCGTTTCAACAGCGTGCCTGTCACACTTGCGCGTTCTTCGAAATTCCAACAGGGTTTCGCGTTGTCCGCGGCTCTCGAATGTGCCTTCACATAATACTACGTTGCTTGGCGGAGCCAAACAGTCAATTTTTGCGAGACATAAAAGCGCACGCGCGGGACAAACTTTTTCGTTTACGGAGCGACAAACATTCGGCACTATATCTACACTGAAACTTTATATATTATGGTTTCTAGCCCTTGGATCTAATAGGTTTAGACAAAACTTGATTGCAGACTAGTCGCCTTGATTTCCATACTTTTTAATACGTGAATAGCGCTAGCTTTGTCCCCTATACGTAAATTTTCTCACCCACTCCCCCCTCAACCAATTTCCTCACTATTTGCAGTCAGTCGTTCAGCTTTCAGCAGATGTAGCTGAAAAACTACAGCGTCATCAGCAGTACTTTTCTCACCGTCCTTATGTTAATAAACAAGTTACTACATAGACTATACCATGCGACAAGTGTCAAAATGCGCACTTGAGGCCAGTAAGAATGACCGCATTTCTCGAGGGACATCTTATTAGTCCTTGGAGTGAAGTTGTAGCTGCATCTTCTGCAACCGCCTACGAAATTAAGCTATATAACCCAAATACCAAGGTACGGAATCCAGGTAGTAGCAGCACAGCTGCGCTACAGGACATTTTGCGTTCCACTGTAGCCGTAATTCGTTCGCCGAGGCCGAGGACGAACAACGAATTGGGGCTCAGCATCAGTGCATGTTACTGCCACTGTGATAAAGGAAAGGGGAATAGATCGAGGGAGCAGTTTCTTTGTCAGTGGCAACTCGCGCTATATTTATTTCATGACTGTTATAGGAAACACTGATATCACGTATAGCCACAACAGTCAAAGTAAAACGGCAAGGCCAGGCAGGATACCCGCCGTGGTAGCTCAGCAGCCAAGTTGTTGCGCTGCTCAACTACAGGACGCGGGTTCGGTTCACGCCGGCAGCGTTACGATAGGGGGCAAAGTGAAAAGAAACGCCCGTGTGCTTTGGTTTGGGTGCACGTTAAAGGACCCCAGATTGTCAAATTATTCCCACTATAGGCTCCTGTATAGTGCCTCCTGTTCGGGGTTATATCGCTTAAAACAAAAAAAAAATTATTAATTGCAAGATTAGGGAGGTTATGCACTTTAATTCACAGATGCCAGTGACTTATCAACGATAACGTGAACAATACGATCCCAATAGTCCACGAACACAGCAGTAATATGGATACTGGGAACGGCTAAGCGCATTGCGTAGATATATCTTTACCATAAAATAGTTCGGTTAAAATTCCATTTAATCTCATAAAACCAACAAATAAATGTTGACATAAAATTTTCAGGATAAAACAGATACAGTCATTGGGAAAAATTATCACTTACTGGTAGTTGAAAGGGAAAGATTCCAGCTCTAGACGATGCAGCTTTTGTTTTCAGGAGCACGCCGACGGCACCGACGGCGACGTTGCACCTCGTAACATTGCGTTGTTTGAGTGAGTCGTTACCTCTTGCAATAATTTTTTTTGTCCTTCCGACGAGACATGCTTCTAGGAACGGTGTTCTGCGAGGAATGTTTTTTTTTTCATAGTTATGAGTAAAAATAGGCCAATACATATCTTTGCGATGTCGGGAGCTCCCGATGTGGATGCTTTTGTAAATGTAACGCCGATTACGGCAGCTTGTCACTACATCTACAGGTCACCTGTGCTGATTGTTTTAACTGACGAATGCACGCCGAATGAGAGCATGTATATACACTGTACCGGAGTATGGTATATGTATAGTAACAAGTGAGAGGTTCGGAACTGTAAACACTGCGCAGCTTTAGTAACACTCAAGTAGACAGCTGGCTATAGAAATTTCTACGCAAGAGTATTGTAAAAGTTTCTCAGAGAAAAAATAACATTAGCTTTTTTTTAAACGCATGCAAAGAGAAAAATAAACAAGGGAAAGAACGCATTTTTAAGTTACACACGCCGCGACGCAAGGCTCTGAATAATCGCCTAGGGCCTGAAATGAACGATGTCAAGCTGCACGGATATGAACAAGCTGAGTCCTATGAACAGGAAGAGGAACACGACCGTGCGCTTGGTCACGGGCAGGGCGCAGAGCTTGGCCTGCATCCTCAGTGAGGACGTAAAGAGCAGGAACGTGTCCAGTTCCGACGACGGCACGTTGGCGTAGCCGAAAGGGCGCGCCATTATCTCCAGCCCAACTTCCCGGACGTGGTTGCACTCGGAGCTGAGCCGGCTCGCCTGCACCAGGGGAATGAGCAGGAGCGAGAACCAGACGGCCACGTTGAGCCAGGCGGCCATGAAGCGCTGCCACTGCGTCCACGGCGTGCCGAACAGGGCGTAGAAGCAGACCACCGTCCTCGAGGCGACCCACATTGTCTGCACGGTCACAGCGAGCGCGTGCCTCTTGTTGAGATACCGGACGCTCTTGCGGGCCTCCCCGACGCCACGGTAGAACTCGAGCAACGTCGTTCGCCTCTCGCGCACAGCCTGCGACATGTTCTGTAGATAAACGAGCACCAGCTGGCAATGGATAGCGTAGCTCGTGGCCAGGGTCATGCTCACGACGTCGTGGAACATAAGCATCAGCACGAGCGCCGCGAGCAGGAAGTAGTGCACGTCCTCGTCGCCCTCGGAGACGTAGATCCACTGGAAGTTTAGCGTGCCGCCGGCATAGATGTTGAGCACCTGTGACGCCAACGAGGAGATGATCCAGAGCACTCCGGCAGCGTAGACTGCGTGCAGACGACGGGTGATGCGCTTCCTGGCGACGTTCCAGACGCCGCTGGTGGTTAGCTGCAGGAACACCTTTTCCACAAGCGCCTGGAACTGCTCGTACTCGCTCGAGCGCATGTGCAATAAGGCGACTACGTACGCAGAGGTCTGCATTGCCGATGGTAGAACGTACACGGCGAACCAGCTGCCGCCACATGTCTGCAATGAAAAGACGCACTCAGGCTCTGCAATCAATTTGTTTAGTGGTAAGAACTTCGGCGGCTTAATTACTCGCAAGTTATAGCATTCGTTATTGACTGATATGCCCCGTACGTCAAAAGGAGAGAGTGCAGTGGCGAGCACATTATCTCGTTATTTCGATGATACAAATACTAAGACTTGGTAGCATTGGTTTTCCTTGCATGTAAATTATCGAGTTTAATAATACCGCGGCGCTGCGCTACACACACACATATATATATATATATATATATATATATATATATATATATATATATATATATATATGTGTGTGTGTGTGTGTGTGTGTGTGTGTAGCGCAGCGGTAAGAACTTCGGCGGATATATATATATATATATATATATATATCAGTCGAAAAAGCGTTTTCACCACGTTTTTGTTTTCCCCCCAGAATCGCTGTAATTTTCGACTAGCTTAAATTCAAAGTAGTGATCACTTAGTAGATCTTATCTTTTACTGTTCATTTGTTCTGTCGTACTGTCATCCTCTTTCAACTTTTTGTCCTTCCTTTTCTCCCGTACGCAGTAGCAGGCTCGATCGCGCATTTTCAAGACGACCTGTCTTTACTGAAAATAAAGCGAAATCTCACTTCATACGGGACATCCTATGACGTCCTTCTAACCTTGATCAGATGACCGTATATTTAAGTGTAGTTATAGGTCTGTATTCCCTCTCAAAAATTATTTTGCTTATTGTAGCAGCTAAATAGGAGTCCTACTCGTTGGAAAATTCTCGTAAAGACCGTAATAATTACCGCGTCACTTCCTTCGACCCATCCGAAGTGTTTGAGGGTGTCGAAGTGGAGCACCGACGACCTGTAGTTGACAATGCCGTCCCTGCGGAAGCAGGACGCGTACTGCAGCATCTGTCCCATCAAGAGCACGACAAAGACGACCACGTTGTACATGACATTGAGTGTCTGCAGCGCGGGCTGGCAGCGCACAGGCTCGCTGGCTTCCACTAGGGGCAGCCAACCGACCATGGCGAGGAGCCGGAAGTAGTGGCGGAGCACGTTCTTCCGGCAGAAGTTGAGCACCACCGAAGTGGAGACCTCCATCGGGCTGTGCATGTCCAGGAAGGCGCCAGAGCGGATGCCCACGTAACTGTTGTTGCTGCACACTATCTGCAGCTGCGGTGAGACGCTGTTGGAGTCCGAGGACTGTAGACTCTCGTCCTCTCGCAGCTGTTGCCCGCATGTCAGGGGCGCATCTTCGGCCGGAGTCACTAGAATCTCCGTAGTCATCTGTACAGCGTGAAGGTATATTATTCGCAGTGTTGATGTACAGACGAGTCCACTGTTAAAGGGAACACTTTGCATGCAGGGCATGTTTGGATTACGCTCTCTTGCAAAAACAGTGGCTTAGATTTGCATAAAACTACTGGTCGTTGACAGTTATGCCTCTTTTTGACAGACTCGTGCAGGGTATGAACACTATGTTTCCCGGTCCACTTGCTGTTAAAGGGCCAGCAAAAAGAAAGGCGCTCATTGGAGTGTTCCCTTTAACAGTGGACCGTACTGTACTTGCGTCTTCTTTAGCCGCAAATCCCAATCTCATATTCTTAATAGTATAATCTTATGCAAGGACAGTATTCAAATTACTATATACGACATTTGAACTAGCGTCGTAGGACGCTAGTTTTTTTTTTCTTTTTCCGAAGTCCATTTTGCTCTATCCGAGGCGGCGCATATTCTTGCACATGTGAATGCTGTACAAACTTACTTTCTATTCCAAAGGCGTGCGACCGCATTTCTCCGCACCATTGAATACCGGCGAAGCAAGCGTCTGGGGGCGCACACGGGGAACGTGTTGCTCCATGGAGCATTTTATTTGAGGCGTAAACTTAATTGTTCGCATCCATGTTCATTATACGCGCACTGACATAACTATAGCGGCTACCTTTCGTAAACGGCGGAGGTAATAATGTGCCCGATTCATGTTGATTGTTTTCTTGGATTCTGAAAGGCAAGAACACCGACAAGGAAATCGTCAACTTCGTTCAGCGATAAAACCGATTAGTATAGTCAACTTGACTGTTGCGGCACAGTGGCTACGGTGGCTTAACACACCTGTTTGGCTTCGCAACTTTCCATTGTTCCTCTACCCTCCGGCGCCCTTCCCGTCCAGCGCGCCGTGCCGCCGTCTTTAGCGCGTGAGCGCCAGGCGCACTCATGACTTGTTCGCTGCCAGCTTCATAAGGACTCAACGGAAGATTTTCCCATGCTTACGGTCCTGCTGCCAACGCAATAAAGACTGGGCGAGTTCGCCAGTTCAACCCATAGGTGTGCTGCTGCCTTACGATTCGTAGTTTGCACAGGAGGAACGAGCTCGTATCGTTGAACATCTTGGGTTAGAGCCATGGCCATGGCGCAAGGAGGCAGCGGGGCAAGGATGACGACAGTGGCGTAGCCGGGGGGGGGGGGGGGGGCACACCAGGCCTGAGCCCGTGCCCCCCCCCCGCCCGAATTTTTTTTTCCCTATGAGATATAGAGCACGAAATGACACTGGACCCCACTTATCTGCCCAGACCAGGCCCGTAGCCAGGAAGGGGGCCCGCCCCCCCCCACCCCTGAAATTTTTATGATACATGGTGTTTTACCGAAAATAAATAATGAAAATAGGCGTTTTTCTCAAATAGTCAAGGCTTTCAGCAAGTGCCCCCCCCCCCCCCCCGAAAAAAATTCCTGGCTACGGGCCTGGCTTAGACCCAATGTCGGATTAACATCAACGGACCTGCCATCGGATCAGCGGACCTGCCAAGTGAGTAAGAAACAAATTGGACCTGCCCCCCCCCCCCCCCCCCAAGTGTAAGAATCAAATTTACCAGTGAAATTGACCTGCGTTCTATCTATCGCTAGCTGATGCAAACAAACCAGGCCCATAGCCACGAATTTTTTTCGGGGGGGAGGGGGGGCACTCGCTGAAAACCTTGACTATTTCAGAAAAGCATCTATTTTCATTATTTTTGGTAAAAACACCTACTTCACCAAAATTTCGGGGGGGGGGGTGGTCGGGGGGGGGGGTGCGCTTCACTTGGCAGCCACTCTTAGATGCCCATGATGCAGGGGAACTCGTGGGCCAGCTTGTTGGTATTCATCTTGAAAACTGCGCAACACAAGGGCGAAGAAAGAAACAACCGGATGGGCGCTGACTCGCAAGATGAACACCAACCAACTTGCCCAAACCACTTCTAAACTTCAGCTTGTTGGGTGCAGAAAATACAGCAGGCACTCCGTATCTGAGCCACTTTCATATTGTTACTCATCTTGTGTATACATAAGGCATGACTATCAGCCTTTGACCGCTCTGCTCACCAGCTGTTGCCTCGTTTTCCAGAATTGCGTTGCAGGAAAATTGCCACAGACGAAGTGACCGAATGAGGGTATCCGGCTTTCGACAGCCGAGCCAATCGGTATTCGAAGCTATCCCGCATCTTGGGCTCACAAGCATTCTGCTCGCAGAACGCAGTGGTAATACCTGTTCTATTTCACTTCTGCGTTGCACTTCGACAGCAAACTCCGCTTGTCGAACAAAAGAAACCTGGCTTGTCCATTCAGTCGATATATATCTACGATAGCTCGGCGCCAAGCACAGCAAAAAGTTTCACTTACCTTCACTCCCCTCGATGCGCGCAAAGCAGTATTGAGGTCAGTTGCATTGTCACGGCCACCCAAATTCGGTCAGCAACGGTAGTTTTTCTCGCGCTAATAACGGTTCTTGAGGTAATGCGTTCATTTTACAAGTTAGCCTGAACGCGGAACTCGAGGCAATGGTGGGCGTGTGAGGGAACGACGGCCAAGTCAAGATGTGTTCGGCAAAGTTGACGCAACTCGCTACTCTGAATAGCCACGTGACGTACTACCACCCAGAGGGGTTATAGATGGCGCCGCGACGCTTTCATTTATCGCTGTAGCGTCGCCGACGTCAGCTACCAGGGCTGAAAATTGGAAGTTATTCCAAATGATAAAGAAAGGCACTCGCGCTCCTTCACTCGTCCGAGTGTGGTGCGGTGAGCTCTGCCGAAATCAGTCTTGTGAACGTTGGCGTTTCAATGATATCTAAATCGCGACCATACCGAGCTTTTTTAAAAAAAATATCGCACACTTTTGACACGTGCAAGCGATCGGAGGCGTCCCGCCAATTTTGTAATTTTACCGCTCGCTGGGATTTGTGTTATGGCGCTGCCGTCAAAGCTGTAACACTGATCATCGCAAGGCCAGGAGGTGGAAACTGTACACAATGTAGTACACCTTCCAGCAGCAAGGGCTCATTGAGTTATGAAGCGCGCGACATCAAAGCTTTGAGCATAAGAATTGGCATGCACAATTGCTTGAGATAACCGTGCCGTGTCGCTACGAATCTGGCCACTAAAAGTGACGTTTGCTCTGGTGTAAATGTACGAACCAATAATGCGCCGATGTGACACGAACTGCAGGCTGTGGAAGCGAAACTACGTGCATTACTTAGCCATAAGTTATGAGTTTCGCTCCATGAGCACTGTATGTCAGGAGTACAATCTCGATTGCTATTTTAGTATAATAATGGATGACGTAAAATATGGAAACACAAACACAGTAGAAGCGGCCGTGAAGTTCCGCTCCTCATTTCGCTCTCCTTTCCCCTGATGGCTCTCTGCATTTTCACTTCCGGGGGCCAAGCGAACCGTATACGCCTTAGAGCCGTGAAAGTATACATGCTCAAGGTAAGCTGTTCCATATCCTACTGCTACTTTCGTCCTTAAGTTTTGAACCCGGCTTATTAAAACGCGTACAACGCTCAGCAATACCCACGCGCGAACAGCTGAACTGGCTGAATTATCTGAGCTGAGTAACTGTCAGCAGTCTCAGACGAAACCGGCTACAAATTGAGGCGAATGAAATGGACAACGTTTTCGTTTCTTTCACGTCACAGAAGTTATTTTATTATTGTATTAATTTAAAAACACTAATATCACACAGAATTGACACATAATGCCAAGGAAAGTATGTGAGATGTCATTTGTAGTAATTAGGATATAAAGGTGAAGAAAGTAAAGTGGACGAAAAGATAACTTTCCGCCGGCAGGGACCGAACCTGCGACCTTCGGATAACGCGTCCGATGCTCTACCACTGAGCATCGCTTACCACAGGCCGTGGCATGCGGGTATGTGCCAGATGTTACCCGTGGAAAGGGTTTCACGACGTACGCGGCAAGCAATTCACGTTATTCATGTCATGACCTGTGAATTGCGTTCGTCATGTACTCGTATCCTCGTCGACCGATTTTGATAGCCTGAGTGAAAAGCTAAGGAGCCGACCACGAGAGCACGCAGACATAGGCGGATAGATAGATAGATAGATAGATAGATAGATAGATAGATAGATAGATAGATAGATAGATAGATAGATAGATAGATAGATAGATAGATAGATAGATAGATAGATAGATAGATAGATAGATAGATAGATAGATAGATAGATAGATAGATAGATAGATAGATAGATAGATAGATAGATAGATAGATAGATAGATAGATAGATAGAAATTATCAATGTGCCTTGGGTTCGCTAAGAAATGCTTCGTTTTAAAAAAAACTCCTGAGACACAGTGTGCCCCGCGAGGGCCAAATCTAAATGCGCTTTCACTCTAAGTCGCGATGTTGCAACATGTTATGGCAGATATTGATGCCAATATGGCTGCCCCATCTGGAGCCCTTATATAAGGTATCTGACACCAACACCCTTGAATCAGTACAAAAGAAAACAATCCGTTTCATATATATACCGTCGTTATGACTGGAACTTCTCTCCTTCTTACGCTAGGTCTACAACCTCTGCTCGAGCGACGTAATAATGAATGCCTTAAATTGTTGCATAACCTTGTTAACACCCCACGATACTCATTAACTAACAAATATCTATCTCCTGATAAACTGAGATCTACTAAGAATAGCCACAAGCCTAACATTGCACTAGTTCAACCGTGCACTAACTTATTTAAATACAGTTTGTTTCCTCGTGCAACTAAAAAATGGAATTTACTACCATGAGAACTTAGGTCGTTGCCTTAAAAGGAATTCTTGTAAAAGTTAACTTGATTCATGCTGCGTTTATTAATACCTGTTGTTTATTTAGTTATATGACAATCATGATTTCTACAGTGTTGTAATGGATTTGGGTTGAAAAATATTTTGATGTTGTATTTAATGTGTAAACGCACTCTTGCGATAGCCCAGTTGGACTGCAGTATGTATAAAAAATTTAATTCGTTCATTACAATAATTATTTATAATCATAATCCTAATAAGGCGACAATCAAGAAGTTGTAACATTTTCAGCTCTAAAAATTAAGGACGCTAAACGTGTCTTGCTAAAAACGTCCCTCGCCGATGTTTCTGTTGACCTTCTACATTGTCGACGTCTAGTTAGAACAGCAATGCGCGAATTTAACAATTACTTTTTGAGGGCACTATTGGGCATTAGCAAAACCACGGATGACTTCTCAACTCGACTGAGAACATCGGTTTGATTTCTCATGTACAAGATGAACTCTCTGTTAAAAAAAAAAAAAAAAAAAAAAAAAACCTTGGTATATATTAGTTGGGTCACTGTCTGCGTGCAGTATTATAATGCAAGAGTAGGTCATTCCTACAAAGAATAATGCTGCTATGCACTGGAAGGGTAAGTAAAAGCTCAAGTTATACGATTGTCCCATCAAACAAATCTTTGTTTAAGCCATATGCGGACCATCCAGCACCTGGCTTCGATGTCTTCATATCTTCATATTCTGGATTCCATTAGGATGCGTATGGTTGCTGCTTCGGGTGTCGTCCCATGCATAGGCGTGCCCAGGGTTCCCCATCAGGGGGGGGGGGGCAAAGGTTCATCGCAGCGCCCCCCCCACCCTATATATTCTAAGTCAATGCATGAGGCAGTTTTCGCCCCCCCCCCTTCTTAGGTGACTAGAAGGGTCAATGCTAGGAGCAGATTTTGCGCCCCCCTCTTACCCCCCCCCCCCCCCCTGTGCGCATGCCTATGGTCCCATGAGTAATACGTTCCTTTGGCTGATCAAGTTCTGGTTAAACTCCGGGAAGAGTATTTACTAAATAAAATCAACAAAGACACATGGAAACATTTTTTCTGGTATCTTTATTTACAAGAAGTTGAATCTGTATACAACATGCTTACATTTTGCGAGCACTTGCTGAAACGTTTCTGGATAGTCATTATACTGCGTCACAACGAATGATGAAATGGTCCATTCGGTTTCTGTGGAACTGTTCGCCCTTGATATAAAATTTCTCTTTTTATAAGCAAGAACAACATGCCTCGAATCTCCACTGAGAGGTTCTTAGAAACACTGAATTACATTTAAATTAACTGCCTATCCATCTGCAAGCGTGTGCGTCATCGTTTATCTGGCTTATTTTAACGTCGTAACGATATTTTTGCTCGGGGCAAGTTAGGCTCAGTAGTTCAGTTGTAGTGGCATGCGTCTCCGTGCCATAGGTAATAGAGCGGCAGCTGAAAATTTGTGTTTGTGTTGCTGTAATTGCGAGGGGGGGGGGGGGAGGAGCCTATGCAGTATGCCACCTGAGCATTTGAGTACTTTAGCGTACCCAAATAAAATTTAAAAAGAAAACGCCGCTCTGCATGTTAATCTACATTGCCTCAGCGGAATCAAAAGTTTTCGGTACGTGTTAAGGCTGTTTAGTTTATATTCCTTACATATGGACGCATATTTCACCAAGGCGATATTGTTTCAGTGAACGCACGCCCCTTGCCTACAGTAGAAAACAACAATCTTTTTTTTTTTCATCTCTCGTGGGATCCTGATTACATGCCGAAGTATAATATGCGAAAAAAAAATCATTGAGTGTTAGCATACAGTGTGAAAACGTAGAAGGTATCATTCATGTTTGGAAGCGCTGTAAAAATATTTCAAACACATTCGCAATGAATAGGTTGTTTTGTCTGAAGAATGTCTTATGGGCACGTAATAACACACTTTTTGCTTCAGGACGTAGACACCAAGGCTATATTTCTAATAATCGTATTTCTCGACTATATCAATAAAATACTTAAATATATTTCTAGAAACACAGCAAAGAAGCGTCTTGGATATTCTTTTAAATGTAAAATGACAATGAACTTGCACAATTGTGCCTTCCTAAATACGTACACGTGAGCATATCTGTTACATAACCTATAACAAAGCCAACTGCTTCCACTACCACTTCGAGAAGGATCTTTATTGAAGTGGCCTTGAAATAAAAGTGATTTCATTATTTACCTACTATACAAAATCCCTGCAAAAGAGATCCTGACGATGTTAAGAGCGCACTGTACAAAGGTACAGAACAGAACAAAGAAATAAGGTAAAAACTGAGATAATGGTGTAAGCATACCGTTATTTTACTTAAATTGAATCAATATTTAAAAAAGAAAATGGTGGATCGCTGGCGAAAATGAGCAGCGCCACATTGCTTCAGTCATCTGGAGTCACTCGGAATATTTTTAAGATCAGTTATTTATAAGTACGCAGCGTGGAGAGTTGGGCGAGTTGGTACGAGTTCATTCTGGTCGAAACTGCGCAATAAGACGGGACACGAAGAAAGGCAAGACAAACGAGCGCAGTGCGCTCGTTTGTCTTGCCTTTCTCGTGTCCCGCCTTATTGCGCAGTTTCGACCAGTTATTTATATTTCATTTCAAACAATAAGTTTAATTTGGAACATTTTTCGAGCGTATTTACAAACGCTAACTGATACGAACAAATTTACATGATAAGTTTTAACTAATCAGTAAACAAGACTCTCTACAAAAACACTCCGAATATGCTCACGACAACTGGAAACAGTGTCTGGGGTCATATCTGTCTTACAAAGTACCGCTTTTTCAGCTTAGGCTTGGGCTATGTGAAATGACCAGTTTAGATGTATTTTCGAACTGTTGTCACACATGTCGCTATAGTTAAACGTTGTTGTACAGTGTAAGAACGTCAGCATGGGTTCATTTATGCAATCGTATCGGCGAAAAGCCTCATCCAGTTATCAATACGCGTATCGACACGTAAATGCCAAGGAATAGCGAAATGAAAGATGCGAGCTTCCTGGTACGCAGTGCAACAATCTAAAGGCAAGCGAGCGCTGCAAAGAAATAGTTTAAGCAGTCTGAAATTTGTTCTGTATCTCATAGCTGTCAAACACATTTACGAAAAATTATGTCTAAGTGTAATTCAGACATTGCACGTAAAATAGAAAAAAAAAGTTACGTACATAGAGCTAAATCTTCAACTCTGCTAAAGCTTTTGCACAAGTGATTAATATCTTGATGTTTGCATGGCATAGGAGCAGGAGATGCCAAGCGATTGTGCTACTCACACACATATAACCCTAAGAAATCAGAGCAACCTGCATTGACCTCTTAGGTGACAGCTAGGGCAAGGTTCATGATATTATTCGTAGACAATGCGTTTTCATTGACCAGTCGGGGAACAAAATTGATTGCGGGAGACGATCGCAGTCGTAGTACGCGATTCTATGTAGCACGACTTTGATGCCTATTTCTTTCAAAAAAATTCGCACATATGCCGCAGTACCATTTTAGGGAGGCACAAATGGCTTTACTAAGTCACGCTGTTATTAGCATCTGTAACTTTGCGTGTCAGGGTTCCGAACATCTCATTAACATCATATAAAAGACCCCTTATAAGGTACTGTCGCGAAAGGCAGCAGCAAAACCCACTTGTGATCAGAACAAACGTCACAGGTGCGATGACTTAGCACAATGCGTAGGAAATGTGGAATTTCGCACATATTAGCTTGTTGAGAATCAAATGCGGTCTTCCAAAAGTGCAATGACCTCTTCCACTTTGTTGTAGGTGAAGCAGAAGTAAAACTAAGTAAATCGTATTCAGAAATGTCGTACAAATAATTGTCCAACGCTCTCTGTCAAGAATAATCACCAGTCGATGTGGGTACATGCTTGAAGAGCAGATGAACAAGTGATCATTCGCTTGGTATTTTTGTTAACAGATAGTACTCTCTTGTCCAAAATATTTCACATTTGTAATGAATATTCTATGCATGATATCCTGTACATGGAGTATACACTTGACGAACATATTTGCTTATATATGCATGGCGCTTTGACTTTATATTTCCAGAATATGAAGCAAACGCACGTGTAAAGTATTGAAGCAGCGTGTAATGAGCACATCAGAGTTGTCACCACACACCAAATATGATATGGGAACCAGCCCCATAATGTGTCGTGCAAATGACTGTTTGCCTTTTTCTCCTATCTGCTATGAGGAATGTACAAAGTAAGTACATTCCAGTCCGCATTTTTGTAACTTGAGTAATGATCGTGATGACCTTGGTAGATCTGCAAGAAAAATTCAAATCATGCCAGACTTGTGCACAGCTCCTGTACAGCAAAAATGACGCGAATGCTACCGATGTACGGGAGTGAGCAGGAGGCAAAATTACCTCCGTTCGACGCGGGTTGACACGCCAGCATTCACGACGGTGCATTCGTATCTCCGCTCGGGTCACTCACTGTGAGATCACAGAACGCACAGACGACACAGTAGACTTCCTGTTTTCGTCCCACAAGCACAAATTCTGTGTTGAATCTGGACATTTTCCAATTTTAAGTCATACATTCTCTCTTTTAGAGATCGATGATCCCGAGAGGGCAGTCGGAAAGTACAGTATGATTTAATCATTCTTGCCGTCTAAGGTCAATGACCTTTAACAACCTACGCCGACCACTAAAATGCGGTTTGTCTCTCGGTCTTGCGGGCGGCCATCGGTTTTCATATTTTTTTTTGTAATTAAAGCAAATGAAGGTTTGCTTTTAGACAGTCGATCGGTGCAATTCATAATGATGTTATCTCTACGTGTAACAATGATATTGCTTTCTAAGCAGATTTACTGGACCATAAATGACTTGTCAGATAGCTACTGAGTCCCGTTGAATCGTTAACCTACGTAAGTCATATATAAATGAGTGATTGCTGGGAGCGCATTCTCTCAATTTTGTGTTATCGGTGCTAGTGGAGCACACACAAAACTGGTATACAATTACGTTGCGGAATGATTGGTTTAACGTTCCCTCTAGAATTTTTCGAGGACATTCTGATCAAAAAGTTGAAAAATGTAAAATTTTTAACAGCGCCTGCTTGCGGTAGACCAAAAATAATGTCTACTACGCGTATATGCTGCACACTTAAAAAAGCTTTAGCTGGCGAGCTGATCAAAATACATAATACTTCAGGATACAATGTTAATAGCGTGATCAAACTTAAGGAAACAAGAAATAAACGACTGCGCGTTATAAGAAAGCGCGCTTGTCTGGCAGCAGATTTAACATATGCTTTTCGTGCTTTCGTGAACGTGCAGTGATGTCGATTAACGGACAACGATTAAAAGGACAACGTGCTGGAGAGAACGTGTTACCGTGAGTAAGGAGGTTCCATGGTGACCCAAGGGCATTATATCAATTTCGACGAATGAGTATTGGTATTACATTCAATGAGACTGTTCAAATGCAGTTATCAAAAAAATTGTGCCGTCATACCTGTTACTAGAGAGCAAAGGCAGAAAGCAAACTTCAACGTACTTTCGCTTGTTTATTGATTTATTTTGCTTCGGGAATATTAGATATCCGACTATAATACGCATATGAGCAAGCTGTATGGTGATCAGTGTGACGCGTGTATGTACAGCGAAGATGTGCAAGATATTTCTTCTTCAGTGAATGGTGAAAGACGACCTGTGTATAGTATATGAAATGTTCGGTGTGCCGACCGATGTAGTGTTTCTATTATTACCTAATGCGCCTTTTTTTGTGAAGCACTGAACATATCTTTCAAAAGCTGAATCAGCATAATGTTGTTCATGTACACCAGATTTCACCTAGTAATACATAGCCCTCGGTAGTTCAGGAGGAACCCACGCATGACTTCGTGGCACCTGTATCTTTACAGAATTGCTCTTAATCAGTATCATTCTTGTTCGTTTCGCAGTAGAATTGTTATGAATGTATGGTGTCACTCTCATATGCCAAGAAGCAAGAACAAAACAAAGGTCGCTCACGTCTTCTACAGGCAATGTTGCTTTGATGAACGACAGAGTATTTGGCTTATATTGTAGCAAAGAAAGAATGCAGGAAATGGTGCTTTCTGCAACAATTCCAGCGCCAAACCTTATAGTTTAAAAAACGTCTTCCTTCTTTTCTGATCTAGGTACTTTCCCTGCCGCTTTGGAATAGCACAATGTCAAGAACTTCTAGCACTACGACATCTACAAAAATTCTTAACGTTGCACCTACGTTATGAGAACATATGATGAAGACTTCCTATCACCAAATATTGGAATTGGGGGGCTACAATTACTGTTCTATTTTTTTTTTGTAGAACACGAGCAACGCGGAACACATGTTGTGTCATTGTACCGACGAAACCTCAAGAAAGGAATTTCCAGCAGTATTATGAAATTCGCAAGCCCCATGCAGTGAACGACGGTAATAATGTTAATCAACTACATGCTGTTATTAGGGGCTACATCAAGTCCTTCGTTACCTTTCACGCACTAGAACAAATACGCGTCTATTGATTACCTGAGGTTTGCAAACCTATATTGCAACATAAAAATGCTTCTTACTGCAAACTGTAGTCATGTGTCATCAATATTTCGCAATGTACGAAGTCTGAGCCCGGGCTTTGGATTGATAACATTCGGTCATATCACGTTCAGTGCGTGCCGAGTGTCCAAGTCAGTAAAAGCAGATGCCACGAAAGAAGCTTCACCACGAATGCACTCCCCGTCAGCTTTAGTTTCACGTCGTGTGGCTGGAGAGTGCATTGCCAAAACGCGCATGAGCAATACTGCGGCGCCCACTACTGCTCAGCCCCACAAGGAGAGACACCCCGCGTTATGCTGCGTCCTTTGAAAGTAGCACTGAAAGTGAGTCATCGATCACAAAGCCCGTGGAGCGTTATAATAAATTATCAGGTGCAACGCTCCACGTTCCATGTCCTAGCGCGCGGGGACGAAAATATGTGTAAGCGAGTAGGCGTCCGCGCTGACACGGAAGCGCACCCGTTGCTTCTTTTTTTTTTCGTTTCGCAGTGCTATCACTGAATCTTAGAGCAAACTATAGACCATCTTTGTCATCAGTCCATCGCCGAACGCGGGTCTCGTACGCAGGCACTCATAAAAGCGACAGCAGTGGCCTGCTGGTGTCAGAGGCGGCTCTTGGAAGAGTCATAGTTGTCGGTGTCTGTCCCGTTGTCGGCTCTCTTGTGCGGCATCATGACCACCTCGACGGGCGCAGCGTTGCCGGATGGCGGCTGCTGATGCGACGTCTTGGAGCGCTGCGAGGACCGAGCTATCTGCTTGGTGCTGCCCATGAATAGCATCTTCTCCAAGTTACCGACGGGTGCCTCGATGGCCAGGAACAGTAGGAAGGCGCACATGTACGTCATCATGAAGGCGAACAGGAAGTCCTGGAACTGCGCGACGGGAGGAGCGTACAGAGTCGTTTGAGACAATGTCACAGAATAGACAAATATTACTTGAATGGTGCTCGAAATATACGTAATCAGAACCCCCCCCCCCCCCCCCCCCAAAAATAAATAAAAACAAAAAAAAAAAAAAAAAAACAACAACGTCCGCTTCATGCGTGTGAAAGTAAGCAAGCTGCGGGGAGCTTGTCCTTATCGCGGGCACTAGGTCGTCCCATTGGTTTTGCGAGGTCTTACTTCAATCCACGTTGAATAGTGTTGAGCCAAATACAGTTCGCTCCTACTTCACAAATGGGAGTTCATGTCATAAGTATATGGGTGGCACAGCTCTACAGCGCTGCCACAATCCTTGAGAGCATATGAGCACGATGCACTCTGGATGGCGCTAGCTGCAGTAATCGATGCCTTATATAGACTCGAAAATGCTCACAGAACCCAAAGAGGAAACTGAAGCGTGAACCCGAGTATGCAGCACAGCATTTTTCTGCTCTTTGTTGCTTGCGAACGTCGCTACCTCAATCCTTCATAGGAACAACGCACTCGCGCGCTATATGTACGGGCTGTGGTTAGCACGTGAAATGTAACAGCAGACTTAAGTGAGTTGACAATTGATAGTAAGCTTGCAAAAGCTCGTTACCAACGTGATATAGGCAAAAAACAGGTACAACGAACAAGGCCCACATATGCCGTAGCTGTTTCTTTGCCAACGTATCCGCTCGTGAACAACGCGCTTTCCCAATGTTACTACATTGATAATACATGTAACAACAAAGGCCCACAGCTTGCATATACGCACCATTGAGGTATGCGAGTAGTGAATGCGCTCTCTGGTGACCAGGCTCCTACTGAGGATGACCACGGTCTGCATAAGAAATGCGCAGAACGAGAGCCTGCTGAGTGGCACGAAAGCCGCCCAGCTCAAGAAACGGTTCACCAGGCCGCCGCGGCCAGTCGCGCAGGCAAACGTCATCCAGGCCAGGCTCAGGGACCAGGCAGTGCGGTGTGTGGCTGCGTACAGAAGCGCGTCGGCCGTGTCGTAGGCGGCGCCCTTGTACCATCGGAATGGACCGAAGATCACCACGGCGGCTATCACGCCCGACAGCACCCACATGGCTGCCTGCATCAACTGTCACAGGAAGAGGCATGCGCCATTTTGTTAATGCGCGGCTGCTGACGGCTTGTGTCAAATGGGCGCTTCACTCTGTGCAATGCTTCTACAGCAAGCGGCACGACAGAGAATAAAATAACAGAACGAAACTTGCACTTTCATCCTCTGAATTCGTGTCTTTGATGGTAAAAACGCGAAGAGGCCCGGCAATGGACACATCTATAAAACGTACCATGTTCTCTGCCATCCAAACAATCTGAACCACGGCCATGGAAGCACCATCATCGGTATTAGTTACCCGCTTTAGCACACAATGGCTGCAAGAATGACAGAAAATGGTCGCTTTAGGTCATTAGTAACACAAATTACCCGATCCGCCGCGTATTGTCTACTCAGGGGTCGTTTTCGTGGGTGCTGGCGTTATATGGCCGTTGAATGAAGGGTATAGTGACAGCTGAATGACCCTTGCGCAGAACAATAACGTCCCAGACGGGCGCGCCGCTGCAGACAACTTGCAACGGCAGATGAGTTGTTGGCCAGTCACAGGGACTGCGAAAGTTCACTTGCATGACGGAAAAAGAAAATAGGAGGAATTCCTCGATATGTCTTCCCAATAGCGAATGCGGAAGTGCGAACTAGGCTCTGAGGCTCCACTGAAAGCTTGATGTTTTCCTGCAGCGCACAAATGTGCCCGTCGCCCTCAGGCATCGATTCAGGGTTTTTTCCTCTCTGTCGCATCAGACTTAGTGTAAGGGTAAATGACTCGACTAAATTTATTGAGGCTGTAGTCGCATACGCTGGGTTCAGCAAAAGTTCATAGGTAAATGAACTTACCAGATTGATTTTCATAGCTCCGAATGCGAGCACAGCGTAGCCCGTGGCGACGCCGACGCAGAAGGCCCCGGCGTGGGCGAACGGCTTGAAGTACACCTGGTTACCAGCATCTATCGTCTTGCTGCGATGGATCGAAAACACGTGAATGACGCTCGTCCTTATTCATCCTGTTCCTGAGTGAAGCTGAGCGTGGTACAAGGAACAAAGCAAACTCTTAGTGCAAGCTTAATTGGCGTAACTGTATAGTACGTGTTGGTTACATGTACTATGTAGTTACGCAACCCGAATATTGCATAATATTTGCTCAATAGCTAAAATCAGTACTGAGTGACTGCTCATATAAAGCCCTTGAACTTTGAAGTTTCCGCACCATTCGCCGTGACGTCACATGTTTTGATGGCGCCTACTAGGGACTACGTAGTTCCTAATTGGTAAAAATGAAGTACATTGATGATTGTTCTCTGAGGGGGCCATGGACTTAACATACCAAGTTTGGGGTAATTTCGTTGAGCCAATGGCGCAAAAATACGATAAATACACATTGAAATCCGTGACGTAACGCGGGGAGATTTCGGCGCGAAATTTAAAAATGAAACTTTGAACTTGATTCTCTCCTCTATTAGTAAACCTATGATGGCGAAATTAACGACATTAGAGTTCTCAGAGTACAATTTTTCTGTCTAAAGCGATTCATTGTTTCTCTTTAGTGTCTCTTTAAGTGATGTAATTAATTTCACTGGGTTGAGCAATGTTCATTGTCGTTGTAGACGCAGTAAAGTGGGCTACCCTTGTAAATGTAGCTGCTGGAAACTTCGATAAGTCGGGACCTATAGACCTTCGTTTAGGTTGTGGAGTATGCGGGCTTTATGCCCATCTTCAGAACACCTGGTTGCTTTAACGTACTTTCCTTCCTATTTCGAAGAATACTTGCAAAGAAGTTGGATTACAGTCTTGTTTTTCTATTTTTAAGCCACTAGGGCAGCCGATTACTCGTACCACGCTTGCACGGAGTGCTTGTTGTCAAACTGACAGAGTTATTGCTTCATCAGGTACTACGTACAGACCTTGTCACTGTTTTCAAACATAGGCCCCGGCAGGCTACCGGTTTTGCCTGCTCTTATAGCCCGTTAAATTTAGCAAGCAAAGAAGACAAGGATAAGTAGGAAAACCACGTTAGAAGTTTCTTGAAATGCCGACTGGTAAGCTGAGTTTAACATTCACTACATCAAGCCTGTTGTGTTTCGGAGCCTTTCAGTTCGGTGCAAGCCGCAGGGCTATTTTGACTGCGCTACTCAAATCCATTGAAGCATCCGGAAGGTTACGCTGCTAGAGAGAGAGAGAGAGAAAGAGCAGAGGAAGGCAGGGAGGTTAACCAGAAGTTTGTATCCGGTATGCTACCCTGCACTGGGGTTGGGGAATAGGGGGTTGAAAGCGAAATTTATTTACGCTGCTAGTGCGTGCGCGTGTATTATACCCTTGCAAAATTGAAAAACTTCGGGGGGGGGGGGGTGACCTCCCCCCCCCCCCCTTTTGGCTGCGCCACTGGACGCCATAATTGCAATAGTTCAGCACTTTTCAACATCCTACTTTTTGGCTATTCGGGAGCTTTCAACAATCACCCGTACTTGCATAGTTCATCGGTTAATAGAGTATAAAGGCCACAAATGAGCGTGAAACTACAGCTTGCCCGAAAGTTGTAGCTATGTGGGACATTGAGCGTGTATATCGAAAGATTGACGCGAGACTCACTTGATGTTAGTGTCGATGTAGATAGCGGTAGGTCCGTAGTCGTAGAGACGAGTTTGTATCGCGACTACTGCAGAAGTGACGAGCACGACAAGGGCGAGCACACCGAAGCCAACCTTTTTGTACCTGAAATGACGCAAGAGAGAAGGGCAGGGCCAGTCAATTTGCAGATCGTTGCTGTTTCGTTCCGTAACAGCGCGACCGTAGACACACGAGCTAGAATTTACAGCCACGACCAAACGAGATGTAGCAGCTAATACGCTTGATTTTTATCTCGTAACTACCACATAATCTGAAAGCGAGCGACAATGAAGCACAGTGTGTGAATTGCCACGCTCGCTTCTTGATTCGTTTTGATGTATTCGGGTTTGACCCGCAAGGACGGTTAGCAACGCTCGACGCTGACCGCGCCGCAGTGTTCGAGAAACTTCGCGATTGTAGTAGATCATTTTGTTAAGATTGCGCACATGACGCGAATAGTCAAGATTATTCCAGAGCTTGCACGACCGCCAGTGATAACGCTAGAAAGTTCGATGCATGATGTATAAAAGACGGCTCGCCCCAGCGATCATCAGTTTTTCGACGGCCGAGGCTCTGTTCGCCGCTATCAGTGTACGCTGTGTATCAGTGTATTGCTGTAGTTTGACTTTCAGTTTCCCGGCCACAATTTCGGCCAAATAAAGAGTTTCATCTCGGACACACTGACTGCTGCCTTCGTCGACGTCACGACCACGTGACAGTATTATGGCCAATGGTTCAACAGTGAGCTCATGCGCCTCACTCCCAACGAAAGACTCTGCATTCATTCCAAGCAGAAGCTGACACCAATAACATTTATGTGTTACCATACAGAAGAACTCTTAGTCATTGGAAGGGATTATCGGAAGAGGGAAACTGTGGTAACTATGTCACAAGCTTCTATGCACCTAAACCACAGTGTTAACTGGAGGTATTTCTGGTCGAACCTTGAAGTTCCACAATAACAGCTTGTTTCTGAAACGCAGAATAAAAAAAAAAAAATCTTCATCAAGCGGGATGTCCACCCTGCAAACAAGCATAAAATTTGGTTACTAAATTGTGCCGTACGCCTCGTATTCCTTACTTCTGTGCTACTCTTCCCTTCAGGTCTATCTAAAATTTCATATCACCGTACGGTATTGAAACATGATTAGGAATACTTTTCGAATGAAGATATGAACTCTTATAACATCCAATATGTGCGCTTATCATTGACGTTTACTGACTCTCTAGGACAATGATATTTCATAAAAAGCTGACTAAAGCAGTCCGGCATGGCCTTGCGCTAAGCAAGTGGGGAGAGTGTTGATAACAGTATTTCGCCGTAGCAAAAATCAGCACGGAAACGGCTGATCGCAGGCTCATCCGAACATGTGTTGAATTTAGCAGATCTTTCACACAGCCAAAGGGAATTTTATTTGCTTATAATTCGAAACAATGCTTTTGTAAGTTCAGAAATATTTTCACGGGTAGAAATGGAGCTAACAAGTCTAGAAGTTCGCAAGGGCATATAAATAAAAAAACAGACGACAGTGGAAACAAAAACTAAGCGGGGAAATTGAAATGTCATACCTGATCATTAACATGGGAATTACCCAAAGGGAAGCGTAGATTTGCCAATCGACGCTGATGTACCACAGGTGACCCAGACACTGAGGCAAAAAAAAAAAAAAAGAACGTGTGTTAAAATCGTCACGTGTGGAGGTCAGTATATAAAGATCAGAAATTCATCGTGGGGAGGGTTTCCAGAAAACGCACTGACAAGGACACGTGAATAAAAGAACTTGAAGAAAAGCCAGCAAATTCACGGGACGCGACAAAGAAGCAAACACACGCAACGCTGGAAAGGAAGTTCGTTTGGCTGGCAACCCTCCTCACAATGTGCAGCCAACTAGCTTCGGCAAGCACTATTCTCTAGCTATTGATTTTCATGCAGATTGTGGCGGATATTCGTGCTTATTAAAAGAGAATTTGCGTTTGTCACTTCTCTAGAGTGATAAGATTATCCAGTTGCCGTTGAGAGCTTTGGACCTGGATGAGCCTGAGTACCTCTGCTTCCAAAATTGGTAGTTGGACGTAGTATATTTTCCACTGGAAAAGCCTTTTCGCTTGGTGACTTGTTCAAGCGGCATCGCCGTCATTAAAAACACCCACCTCTAGCAGGACACATTGAAAGTCGCCTAAAAGCGATCGCTACATAGTCCAAGGCGCCATATGCTAATATACGATGGCGACCACTTTTTAGACAGATTTGCATAAATGTGTAATAGATATTCCCGGGTATAGACTCCTATTTTATGTTTGAAGTTTACTTCCAACACTTGACGAGTTGAAGGCTTTTTTTTTTTTTCAAGAAAACTGCAAACATGCAGCTTGACGAGCGTGGTCAGTAGGCCGCCAGCAGTGAGTTCATTGCTATCTGCGCATATAGAGCCAAACTACAAATAAGTAAGGCTGCTTAAAGGGCCCCTCACCAGCCTTTGACAATGCAAAAAAAAAAAAACAAAAAAAAAAACGAGCGCGTTATTCTCTCCTGGCGTTTCTCGTCTTTCTGGCGCACTTCGTCACGCAACGACTGCGGACCCGAAGGTCGCGGGATCGAATCCCGGCCGCGGCGGCTGCATTTTCGATGTAGGCGAAAATGTTTGAGGCCCGTGTACTTAGATTTAGGTGCACGTTAAAGAACCCCAGGTGGTCGAAATTTTCGGAGCCCTCCACTACGGCGTCCCTCATAATCATATCGTGGTTTTGGGACGTTAAACCCCAGATATTATTATTATTATTACTTCGTGGCGCGAGAACGGTGATTTACGTGACGTTATTACGGCACATACTCTCGATTGGTCCATATGCGCGAAATATCAGTTGTGAATTGTCTCCTACACTGCTTTGCCGTGAAGCCGCCCACCCGCTCTTTCTTGTCTCGCATGACTATCGTGCGCGATCAACTGATTTCACTTCATATTGTGTATTTTCGACTGCGCATTCGAAGGTAATAGCGTGTAGCCGACAAGCGCGAAATCCTGATAGGCTCAACGCTTAGGGCTGACATGGTACACGTGCTTTTAAGAAATAAGTGGCGAGGGGTAGGTATGGCCTGTAGTAAGGGTAGCGAAGGCGAGTAAGAAACCACTCCCTCGTATTTGAACGCGGGGTGGTTACGGGCCCTTTAAAGGATATTTGCAGATTGTTTCTTGCTAGCTTTAGGGACACTGCGTTGCATCCGTAGAACTGTACTGAGATAGCGATTCGCATCTTTGCCCTCTTTAACTCGGTCACCTTGACGCAGACGCAGCCTGTTAGTCGGAACAGATTTTGCGTCTTGTTTAGCGTGTGCACACCTTGAAACGCTTTTACTCCAGGAATATACATAAGTAGGCGACCTGCACTTGACTTTCGTGCACCGCAGTTCTGAGCCACGAGTAGGCGGCTTTTATCTCGTTATAAAAATAGTGAGGTGAAAAAAATTGCTCGAAAGAACAGATGACTGTTTTACCTTAGCACATGGAGTTAATGATTACAAGGGAATGTGATCAGGAACGAATTTGCGATGGCGATAAAAAAAAAGAACAAAACAAAGCAAAACTGTATCAGAATCGAGCAGAACACGATGTGTGAACTTGTTATTATTATTATTATTATTATTATTATTATTATTATTATTATTATTATTATTATTATTATTATTATTATTATTATTATTATTATTATCATCATTCGATGCGCAGGGCGTACTGCGGATATGAAAACTCGTTTTGGGTGCGAAACTTCACCGCATGGCAGTTTGAAACAGATCGTCGGGCCAAATTTTTCAGTTATGCGAGCAGGTATGCCCTCGTACTTTGTCATTTTGGTTTGCGTGAAGGAGAACTGGCCTTTTTCATGGAATCGCGCTGCAAACGAGGGTGTCTTGCGGCACACACACCATATCGAAGAAAGGAACCCAGTTGTTGATGTGGAGTAGCACGCGCCACCAGTTCTTTTCGCATTGACCGAACAGGATGTCCTTGTACTCGGAGAATAGCGGGCCCGTGAGGAACAGAGGCAACAGAAGCCACACTCCCACCAGGAACATCACCGGTGCTGTGATCCTGTTGACGAGTGAAGACCAACAGGTTCAGAGTGAAGGTGGCGGAGTGAATGTATGTACATACATGAAATGAATGAAAAAAACAGAACTGTTTAATAGAATTCAGTACGCGTACCTACGGTATAGGCGCTGAAAACAATACCCTCGCTGTAGAGTTGGAAACAACCAAAATCTCTAGAAGTGAATACCGTTAGTTTATAGCTGTTGCACAACGCGGACACCCGAATGCGGGTCCGAATCGCGCAATGCGGACCCGAATTATCTGAAAAAAAAGCACATAAAAGCCGTTTCCTGAAGGCTGACCGCCTTCCTTATTATGTCCTGTAACAAGACTGGCTAGCACTCACGCTGCTACGAATAGAAAGAGAGAGAGAGAGAGAAACAGAGTTGTTGGCTCTGAGTTCTCTCAGGCAGCCTTGCTCCCGAGCAGTGATCGAGCGGAATGCTGCTCGGCTTCAGTGATCCGAATATGCGCATTGATCATTACGTGTCTGACAGTTCCGGTGAAAGTATGTAAAAAAAAAAAAAAAGATGCAGTTGCTTGTTGTTTTATAAAAAAATACACGTTTCAAATATGCTTTCACTGTGTCATCGTTACCCGTTTGAGCCACCTTTCTCCAATTGAAGGTCTTCGCTTATATAAATTTTGGAATGGTCTACAGGAGGCCTCATGGAAGACGGCCGATGTCCATACCTGATGTATCGTCGGAGCAGCAACAAAACGATAGGAACGGCCAGGGTCCCTTTGTAATCCTTGAGGTACTTTATCACGTTGTATGCTACAAGAAATCCGCTGTGAGGCAGAAATAAAGAAAGAGAAAAAAAAGTGAGAAAGAGGGTTTATACCAAACGGGGTAGAGGGGCATCACAATGACTAAGCACACTTGCCAGCGGTGCGCATTGAGCAGGCGGCGCGAAGGAGCGTTCAAGGCAGTGCACCTCATATCGCGTGTTCCGTGCCCACCGCTGGGTGCAAGCGTTGATAGAGAATTTCCATCACCTTATAAAAAGGAATGTCTGTATGCAGGGGTAGGCGTTTGCGATCATGAGGAACGCGGCCTGGCTGTGGTACTTGATTATGTTGAGTGAGTCAGCTGCAAGAAACAAAACCAAATGCCAATTACAAGTCAAATAAAAATGTCGGCCTTGCGAATCTTTGTCCCAGATACACTGTCTGGCCTGCTGTCAAGGTTGCATAATTGTTGCTTTCAACACAACCGAGATCTATATAATGCCCATTAATATTGACATTAAGGAGACATCATGCCTTCACATTTTACCCTGCACTTGGTTTGCAAGTTTCTCGACATCTTCCTGCATTTTTTGTCCATGCTCTTAAGGTGCAGGTACATTTGTACACGCTAGCCGCACATTTATTTTATATTCTTAAGCCTTTCTTCAAAACCAATTTTGCTACGAGCTTCTCTCACTTCAGGAGCCCATCCGCTGTCAACCTGCACAACCTAATTCGTTGTCTTTCGCTGGGACCACAATGCCAGTCGACACAATACCTCTGACAGAACTTTTAAGGGCAGTACCGAGCACCAATGACGTCGCCAATGCAACGCGGTGGGTCGTCTCCTGAGGTGTTCTCATTTTGCCTTTTCTAACCCCTTCAGCGACGGTGTGTACAATTGTATACATCAACTACGGACGCGAGTCACGCACCGCTTGTTTATTCAAATGGCTTGAAACGCAGTGTGCACATTTGTGCAGGCTTCCCAAGTGGACAACTAGTGGTCATTTAACTTCTTTGTGCTGCGTATTGCTGCAAAGGATCGCTTTGCTGGAGACACTACCATGTTCGACGATCGTTCGACGTGCCGCGTACCAGGACCGACGTCAAGAGTATTATTTTCCTCTGCTCGAAACGAATACAACCAAAAAACAAACTGCACAAGCATTTTGGTCCTAATATTTGATTCTTTTTATGCAATAGATGAAGCTGACTGACTGCAGAATTATTAGATATGTAATTACACGCTAATTAACATTAATTACTGAAATTCACACAAAACAACACATTCCTTCATTTTCTTTCTTGGAATGTAATATTGAGTGCCTTGGAAATATGCTATGCGAATTTGACGCATTTGCAGGCATCATAATTCGCGCGTGAAGAGGCTAAACGCTTACAAATTTTTAGTTGACGGCCTTTTCATAGGTTAAAAATATTTTTTGGAGCACTTTCATCTCTTTTGAGAATGCCATGCACCTATGCGTGCACTTGTGCATGTAATTTTTTGTTGCACTGTAGGATCGCTCGCCACCCTTTTCTTCTCCCGATACTCGTTCCCGGTACGCTTCAAAGCGCAGATTTCCTTGTCTGTATACAGAGTTACTGTACGGTAATAATCCAGGTACTTCACTGCAAGGCAGGCTCACCCAGCGAGGTCACACTGACAAGGAAGTAGGTGTGTCCCAAAATGACCCACGATGAGCTCCAAAACCGCATGCCGTGAATGAAGCGCAGCTTCATGCTGTCCGATTCGTTGGCCGCTTCTGTCGTGAGCAGCATGTTAGTATTCGCCACAACTGAGAAAGCCGTCAGGACCTTGGTCAGCGGCTCTGCAAGAACGCAACAACGGAATGTAGTCAGAGATATAGATAAAAAGGACAGAGAAAACAATGTTTTTTTGTTTACTAATTTACAACTGTCATGATGTCATGAACCCGTAGCTCAGGGAGGGCACTGTGCGAGCACCAAAGGCATCGTGGCTGTTATCTCGAGCTCATATACCGACGACACTCTAGGAGGCCTGAATGAAGCGAGGCGCTCAGCATGACAGCAACACCCTTACTTCGATTCTAATGCTGTAGCAAGAATACGAATACCCGAGGCGCGTTCTTGTCGGTGCCGTCCTGGTATTGAGGGCGCATTCGTGGCTGCGCGTATCTGTAGATCTCCTGAGACGCGCAATGCTTTTGTTTGCACCCTCACGCTTTGCTCCGTCGACTCGGCAGCAGTGCCACCAGCAGCGTTCTGCGTTCCGCTTCTGGCATGACCGTTGCTTCTATAGAAGCAAGGCATGTTGTTAGGCTAGTCGGTTCATGGTTTCAAAAAGGTTTTAAACTGCGAGATGTAGACAGGACGAAAACAGGAACACACACACACACACACACACACACACACACACACACACACACACACACACACACACACACACACACACACACACACACACACACACACACACACACACACACACACACACACACACACGCGCATGCACGCACGCACGCACGCACACACACACACACACACGCACGCACGCACGCACACGCACACACACACACACACATCTGCGCTTGTGTGTGTGTATGTGTTCCCGTTTTCGTCCTGTCTTCATCGCGCAGTTTAAAACCCTTTTGAAGCTTCTAGAAGCACTACAGTCTCTCTTAAACTTCTCTTTCTTCAGCATCTAGCGCACACACAAGACGAGGACCGAGTGAAAACCGACGAAGACAGGCGCTACTTCCAGCAAATTTAGTTTCAAAGCGTCAAACTCATATATATCGGGTTGATGAAAAGTCTGCGCAGCAGTGTTTCTCACATTTTACATCAGATACGATAACAGTGCAAAATAAAGGCCGGCTAAAAAATATAAGATTAAAAGATGATTTGCGCTGCCCTTTTCGTCGAGTTGTACACGGCTTGTGATTAAGATTATTTATTTCTTTTTTCGTTAAATCAATCGATGGTGCACTTACCCACATGTCCCACAATTTAGCGATATTCGCCGCTTCTATTATTTATCGTGTCATTTGCTTGACGTTCCTTGCTACGACGTAGTATTGCGAGTACTGGGGCTTGCGCCCGCAGTTTCTGTAGTGGAGGCTAAGATGGCCCGCATCGCCGTTTCGCACATTGTTGGCGCGCTCCCGCAACATGTCATTCATACATTGACCTGTCTGGCCGATGTACTTTTTCCCGCACGTTAACGTATATTATCCGTTCCGCTCAGACAAACAGATACATCACGGTATGGTAAGCATACAGCAGACAAATGCGCCGCAAAAGGAGAGGGAAGTGCGCAGTGATATCAAGCATCGAGTTAAATCTATGTTATCATTTCACTGGGCTCCGATAAACACTGACTTTTTTTTTGTCGGTATAGTATCATGCAGCATCGAAGCGCTTGACGCGTTACTCATTGAGCGAGCGTTGTAGAATGCCTTAACAAGGCTTTGTTTCTCGTGCTCAGCAGCAGTTGTCTCACGTGCCCCGTCGCGCCATGTCGCTTCCGCGTATTATTGGAACGCTGTTCGAGGAGCTCGAGCGTAACGTGGAACCGTGCTATCGCTTTCTGTGCATCGCGTTGGGGCTGAACTGTTTTGATTTTTTAAAGCATGCCAGCGATGATATACTAACATGTCCTCTTAGAGCTGAGTCATATAGCATTCGTAAAGGTCAATCTGAATTACCACCATTTTCCGATTTTCGCCCGCCGTTGTGACTCAGTGGTTATGGCGCTATGCTTCTATTCGAGAACACGTATTTGATTATGGCTTAGGCTTAGAAAATTTATTAATAATGGATGCGTGAAAATCAAGCAAATTTAACTAATGTTCCCCACAGATAAAACAAATAGTGTGGGAACTGCGCGCTCGAAATTAAAGATTATTTCAGTAGTTAACCGTATAGGTAACTGATTGGATACTTTTTTTTTAGAGCTTGCGTTGCCAAATTGGCTGGTCACGCTACTCGCGTTTCTAGCTATGTAACTGGCTTTCATCGCTTGCGGTTATTAATAGCGATACCGCCCCACATCAGACGAGCCTCAGCAGCCGCTTCGCAAGTAGTAATAAACTTGCGTGCTATATGTGAATAATGCGTACAAGACTACAGCCATTGTATTAACAGAATTTTTTCTACAACATAGACCACATATAAACTCAACGACCATCGTATTGCTGCTCCACCCTCCCCTCGAACCTTGATCTGTGTGGACTCTGAGTATACCTAAATGAAAGCGCGAGGTCCTCCTCAGTGGCGTACGCAGGATTTTTCGGGGGGGTGGGGGGGCACCTCCTTGATCCGACATTGGGTCCGGGCGGATAAGTGGGGTCGAGTGTCATTTTGTGCTCTGTATTCCATGGGGGAAAAAAATTCGGGGGGGGGGGGGGGGGGATGGACCCGGTGTGCCCCCCCCCCCTGGATACGCCCCTGGTCCTCCTTATCTAAAGGTTGTAGTGCTGGCTCATGGGACTTAACTGACCGCGAACCAGTGCTCAAATATTGCCCTAATTGATTCGATATTCGAATCTAATGGTCACTATCCTGGAATGCGAATATCTATTCGAATACATTCGAATACCTCAACTCAGCAACTTGTGCGCGATTGAGAGTAAAATTACAGCAGAATCGGGATCAATTTCTTCTCGCCAGTCATGGCATAGACAGTTACGTGCGTACTGGAACGTGCTGCGCCGCTCAAGGAGCCAGACATTTTCGGCCAGGCTACTAATTCCCCGACTAGTTCTTACCTAAAATGAGATTAAACTTTTTATTTCCTTATAACATCTCCTGCGTGCTTTTCGCAAGGAACGCTTCATAACGTGCGATGTTCTGGCAGAAACTTGCTAACCTTACACATATATGACGATCAGAAGGTATTTTAATATTAATTGTGACGCCAGCCAGCTCATTTTTCGAGAACTATTAAAAAAGAAGTCAATATTTCGTTCGACTCAATTCACTTCTGGCACCATATTCGTTGTATATCTGACTCAGTCTCGCAAATTACCGTTCTCGATCCCCAAATTCTCAGCTTGGCAGCTCTCAGAATTCTCTCTTGTGCGGGCATAGTTGCTGGCTATAGCGGTATTTTGTGTTCTAGAATGCATTGCTTCGGCTGTACGAATTTATGAAAAATGTTTCATGTCCTCGCGAACGTATGCAAGGAGCGTTAAGATTTTTTAAACAAATCCTACGCGGGCACAGATTTCCTCTAAACTTACCTGGAAGAACCTTCTTTTTCTCCTCTGGCAGGTAGTAGCGAGCAACGTCGTAAGCAGTGCCGAGTAGTAGAATAAGAGAGAGAACACCGAGGAATATTCTGTGAGAAGAAAACAAGAGAAATAGCGCTGTTTTTACACACATTTAGAAAGGGGCTGACGTTGTACTGTCTAGCGGCTTCGATCACGTCTGCGGCGATTGCTTGCATTACGGTAAGTCGGAGTAGCTTGAAAAAAAAAAAAAAAAACGCTCGTGCACTCTGCATTGGGTGCACGTACATTATATTGGTTAAAGTTAACCACGAGTCCCCCACTATGGCGCTATTCATAAGTCTATCATGCTTTTGGCACAAGAAACGCCTAAATTTATTTGAACTAAATAATACGGCAGTTGAAAATAAGGCATTTGAAAACCTGTTTATGCAATTCATCGTTACTTACTTTGATTAACTTTCGTTGCTTATTATGGGCTCGTGTGTGTAACAATACACACAGGCTCGTACTCACGTGCACATGCACTTGCGCACGCACACGTATGCACTGCGTGAAGCACTATCCAAGTGATCAGCCGAGCTGACCAGGACTCCGACTAGCAAGAAACGATACCCACGGGCTATAGTACTTCACTCAGCACTGAAAATTACAGACCTGAGCGATGCTCCGAGTGAAGGACACTGAAATTTCGTCAACTTGTGGCTGTAAAGGACAGCTTGATTTTCGCGGACTTTTGTGGGCCATTCGAGTACATTTACTGCTTGCAGGCAAAATGACAGCAGATGTATACGCCAGGTTATATATATATATATATATATATATATATATATATATATATATATATATATGACGCCCTATTGATAGCTTGCACGTGACGTCGTAGACGCAGCGTCTTAACGTACTGGTACTCCGAAATGGCAACCTTGATGACGTCAAGACAGCATAATACTACTGCGGTTAACCTGTTTCAGTGTGATAACGACGCGGCCGGGACGTTATTGGCCTCTGTGCTTGAATAACGGGAGAACCTGCATGTGGTGTTCTGATAACATTACAGTGGCATCGCAAACTTCGTGCACCACCATGCTGGCACACAAACATAGATGTTTCAGTGGTGCTGTTTGAAATGGCGCCTGCGCAGCTAGATGTCCTCGTAAGATTGCCATTGCGCTCTTCGACAAAGGGGTGCAGAGAGAGATGCACCTAGCGTGCATTTTATTTGTGCGTTGGTTTCTCATATTCACCCTTCCTGAAAAGACAAAGTTTCTCAGACCGTTCGTTGACGAATGGCCCACTACTTTCTACAAAGGCGGTATGTGGAACGTTATCGAGATACGCTTTCACGAACGCGGGATGGCCACAATCCAAACACACGCGACCCCAAATGACAGGAACGAAAGGCGATCGAGGCACGTCGTGTACGCGCCGCCAAATGCGCGCCCGCGCTCCACACCCACCGACATGCTTACTCAGAGCATTGTGTGTTTGACGACTTGATCACGAATGAAAGTAAAAGTGGCCTTTGTCTCGAAACGGGCGTGCGACCGACCAAATATGCGACGCTGCGACGTCTCCAGATGGCCGCCCGTTCTTGATATGTGGCTTTGGTGTTCTTTCAGCAATGTCCTTTGTGGCACAGAGCTTCGGCTCGACCCGTCTCTGCATAGTTTATGTGGGCTGCGCATGTAAACAATGCGTCCCCATTGCTTCAGCATCTGAGGGAGAAGTCGCGTGCCTCTTACGTCTATTTATTCCGCGCAGTATGATTGGAGTGGCGCGTATTTGATTTTAATCCCCTCCGTCTTTCCTATTAGCTGCTAGTACTGAAACTTAATCATTGGCTAGCAAACGTTGGCCTGTAAATCGGTTAAATATTAGGGGTGTTGTATGAAACTATCGCGACAGTTGACAGTACAGGTGGAATCTACGACGTGGTAGGCAAATCTACGTTTGTTGCATTTAGTCCCGAAGAGTCACTCGCTTTTCTTTCATGGCACTCAATAAAATCAGACGCTAATCATATGAGACAACGGACTTTTGAGAGAGAGAGAAAGAGGGAGAAAAGCTGTCCTTACCGAACGTGGTAGCGTGAGTGCACTTAAGGTAATTGTGCTTATATGTTCGTTATGTAGTCCAGCTCTAGTTTCCCAACGCGGCAAATACTGTGACACATTCATCGGGTTTTGACTTCGCCCATTCACATAAACAAAGTTGCCAGCATATAGACAAACAGGAACTTAAACTGCTAATAAAACGCTTAAGTAAAGCAGCTGAGGTAACCAAAATGAACCTCTCACCGAATCCTTCTATTTCTTAGAAGCTGCTCAATTTAGCACGGACGCATGCGCTATTACGAGCTATTCAAACCAGTATGTACCAAAGTTTTGGAACTCGATGACTGAGACAAAAAAGTCAGCGGTACAAACAGTAATAGTGCACAACGTTTACGGTCGTTATTACTTTGCGAAAAAGCTGTGTTACACAAATTATGCGGTGAGCTAATGACCCAAATCTTGACGCCGCTTTCGTACTTTCAGAAAGAAACCGGAGTGGAGCCAGAAAGAAATTGCGTTCAATGTACCGTACAAGGTCCGTCGACCTGAGGGCAGTTAGCCGTGAACCGTGCATCGGCAGCAGGACCGGAACAAAAGGAAAAACACATGCAATTAGGAGGGCGTAACTCCCGCAAGTGTACAAGGTGCAATTTTCTCGCCGTTTCCGCTTGAGTGGGTGTTTTCACGTGTTTGCTGTTGTGTGCCTTGTCCAACTGTGCTAAACAAAGCGCATTTCTGCTGGCGGAGTTTTCAGCCGTTGCTCACTTTCGGGAATGTCAGTTGAGCAAACATGCGCAAAGATACAGACACAATCGCATGCAGTACAGTGCGGGCAAGGTTTGAAGCAGTCTGTCATGTCAGCGGGCGCGCTTAGCGAAGGTAACCGCACAGCCAGCTCATATAAGCCAAGTATTAGGCCGCCTGGAGAACACAAGTTAGCTATCATAGGTTACTGTGCGCACGAAGATAACGGGAACTGCAGGCGGCGGACTGAGAGTATAGTGCGCACATGCTCGGTTCACAAGGCGCTGTTGAGAGGAAAGCTTGTAGTTACGAATTGCATTTCAGCAGCTTTATCTATAAAAGCTAAGTACTCTGCTACGGCGGTGTAGTTATTACAGTCTTAAGCAAATATGTAATTAGCCATTGGCTCAGATTAAAGGTTGTGATGACGTCTAGTGGAGGATGTTCTCGCGAACGTGATGTATGCATCGACTCTCGAGGACGAGGTGGATGAATGGTGGAGTGCAGGACGATCATTGAACCGATTCGGCATCTTGCGGGGAGCACAGGTAACCACAAGCGCCAATAAGTGCCAGCAATAAGCACCCTAAGAACGACGCAAGAATCATCGGCCCACCTAACGCGTAGCCAGCGCTGCCGTCGATAAATCTGCCACCAGAGCCGCAGCATCGTTCGCTGAAGGCTACTTCGGGAACGAGTAGGGGGCGACAGCCAAGATAAAGAAGTAGTAGCCATGGTAAAAACCCTCGTGAATACCATTCGAGTACTCCTAAATAATATTCAGACTCTGGCTGCTCGTAGTGCACTTCAAGTATTGGATGCTCTAAATCCGGTGCTGTCAAGTCTGGAGAAGCACCATGGCTCCTCCTCTGAAGCCCTTCCGTAAAGAAGTGAAAGAGGCGTCAGTTTTCCAGTGTAAGGCCCGAGGCCTTAAACCCCGCATTTCGGATATTCGGCCATTTGTGTTTAAGAATCAGTTTCCGATTATCGCCATTTGTGAGCCACGCCTTCAAAATGCGATACGATTATCTCAATACGAAGCTTTCAACTCTGCTACCTGAAACAACAGCAGTAAAGTCATCGTTTATATCAGGTGCGAACTCACGTATATTGAGCATCCAGTACCACCTGATGACAGCAACCAATACGTGTGCCTGACTGTTAAGTAATAACCTCACTTTCATACTAGTAGGTGTATATATTTCACCTTCAGGTCGCTTTGACACTGCAAGGTTAAGCGCTATTATATCAGCAACACCTAGACCGTGGATTATTACAGGCAATTTCAACGCTCATCACCCACTATGGGGAAGCCAGAAGACAGATCGTCGGGGACGACATGTACCCTCTTTTGCGTCTGACCATTAACTATACTGTTTAAACGACGGCAGTCCTACGTTTTTACGGGGTCTGACATATAGCAGCTGTCTCGACCTAACTTTTGTGTCACGTAGCCTAAGTGCCAATGTACAGTGGTTCGCGGACAACGAAACCCATGGAAGTGGCCACATCCCCACCTATATAAAGGTCAAGGGCCTTAGCAAGTCGCAGATCACCGTCTCTTCGCGCATCGACTGGTCAAAATACAGGTCATCCACAGGGAAGCGGTGCAAGGAAAATCAAGAAGGTTCTCTTGAAAGCTTGGAAGGTATCAGACGCTACATATAATTTTACACTTTCATCACAGTTTTGTGAATACGAAGTGGAATTGGAGCGGCTCCGAGCAATCCGTCGTCGTGCCGAACGACGATATAGGCACACTAAGTCCGTCTATGACTTGAGGGAGGCGAGGCGTCTGCAAAAGAAGACCCAGCGTCGAATCAACGCATTCCAGTTGCTACGATGGAAATCATTATGCGAATCGATTTATCTCCACAAGCCTCTATCGCAAATATGGAGAATTATCCGCGGTCTACGAACATTGCCACAACAGCATCGGCCTTTCAAATGCCTCGCGCTCCACCAAAGTCGACGCGAAATTGATGTAGCAGAAGACTTCTGCGCCAGGGTCACCAGTAAGGAGTCAGGGTTCACCCTGGATAACCTAGGAAACACGCCGATGTCCAGAGATTCCCGGATGGACAACCTGCTCTCTGCAGAGGAGCTTCAGGCAGCTTTGGCAGCATGCAAGCGTTCGTCATCTCCTGGACCTGATGGTGTCACCTACATGGCCCTTTGTAACCTTGAACAAGCAGCTTGGCGCGCCCTCCTAGCTGTATACAACGACTCGTGGTGTAACACATTGGTTCCTTCTTCGTGGAAGTCCAGCCGCCTCGTCCCCCTGCTCAAACCATGCAGGTAAATCTCCTCTGGACTTGGCCTCCTATCGCCCCATTGATCTTGTCAGCTGTTTTGGAAAGGTGATGGAGAAGGTCATACTGACTCGCCTAGAGTGGTACCTGGAACATAACGAGATATACCCTGATGCCATGACCGGCTTTCGGCGTCGACGGTCTTCTATAGATAATGTTATTGACCTTGTCACATCTGTACAGCAACAAAAAAGCCTAAAGAGATTATCTGCGGCAATGTTCTTCCATGTGAAAGGCGCATATGACAATGTATTGCATGAAGCCATCCTGGACGCCTTGGGCAACATTGGAAGAGTGGGTGGGCGTGTCTATCAATGGATTTACAGCTATTTGAAGGACAGAAACTTGTTTGTTCAGACAGAAGATGGTACAACAACGCAACATTGTACTTGTCGCGGCGTACCTCAAGGTGGAGTCCTGAGCCCCATACTCTTTAACCTTGCTCTCATCGGTCTTGTTGACGTCCTTCCGCGGTCGGTGCATCTGTCAATATACGCAGACAACATCTGCATCTGGGCGTCAGGGGTCCCGCGTCTACACGTACGAGCCAGGCTTCAGCGAGCGGCTACATTGACGTCAAACTACCTCCAAGGACGGGAACTGGAGCTGTCGTCGGAGAAATGCTCACTGGTTGCGCTTACGCGCGAGGTAATGACCCCATGCGCCATTAAAATCAATGGGCGCACTATCAGCTATGAGAAGACCCACCGTTTGCTGGGAGTAATAATACATCGTGACTTGTCCTGGAGCCCCCACATCGCCTATATGAAAAAGAAACTCGCCATGATCACCCGCGTCCTAAGGTTTCTTGCGGGAAAATCGTGGGGTGCATCTGTACGTGCGATGCTTCAACTGTATACTGTACTTTTCCCCATCTTCGTGCGCAACAGCTTACCTGTGCTGGGCAGGACCCGAAGAACAAACGTACGCGTCCTCCAGTCCATTCAAGCTCAAGCATTGAGAATATGCCTTGAGCTTCCGAGATGCCCGTCCTCAGCAGCGACTGTCGTGATCGCTCGTAATCACCCAGTCACAACATACATTCGTGTTGATGCTTTAAGAACACACGTAAGACAGGCCGCCCGAATTCCATCACACCACCTCGCCTCACTTCCAACTTCTAGGCCACACTCTGCGTTCAGCGCCATTATTTCTTGATTCCCGCGAACTTCACTGTGGTGTCTATATCCGCTGGAAGCCCTGACAGCCATTCCCAGAATACAAAAGAAAATGAGTCGTCATATTTGGCCCCACGCTATGGTTCCTGCATGAAAAACACAGTGGGCGCCTTCACATTTACATGGGCGGTTCAGTTTCCTCTGCAAGCTCAGCAGGGGCAGTGGTCATACCCGAGAAATCCGTCACAATAAAATTCAAGACATCGCATTTAACATCATCGACTGCTGCAGAACTCACCGCCATCCGTGATCCTCTAGAGCTCGTAGTTGAAGAACTGGCTAACCTCCCTGTCGTTCCGTTTTTCTTTTCCTCCTCCTCCTCCTCAAGGAGGAGAAACCAGACATTGTTGAACAATATCTGTGATGTGTGTAATAAATGAAGTGAGTTGCCTTTTTTTTAATGGATTCAAATGTTTTGATGTCATGCTGTTTATAAGGACTCTGCACAAACGACTCATAATCTACAGTACGTAATCTGAACGTGCATGGCTATCTTCCTTGTCCATATACGAGGGTGGTCTGAAAAGTTCTCGGCCTCAATAAGAATCACGCGAGCGAGAACTTGTAGCACTCATGTGCACGTTCATACAAGTCTCTGCAAGTCTCAGATGAAACGCCATCTAGTGCCGATTAGCAGTTTGGCTTTGACAGTCGATCACAGTGGGTGCAGTGTGATGCACCGGAAGGCATGGAGAAGCTTGAGTACCGTGCGGTGATAAAGTTCTTTGTAAAGAAGGTTTATCTCCGAATGAAATTCACCAAAGGTTTGTTGAAGTTTACAAGCAAGATTCACCTTCATACTCCACAGTCAAGAAATGGGCTGCTGAGTTTAAGCAGGGGAGAGAGAGCATTGAAGATGACCCGCGCGAAGGGCGCCCAAAAGGTGCAACAACTCCTGAATTGATTGACCGTGTGCACGATATGGTTTTGGAAGACAGGAGAGTGAAGTTGCGCGAAATTGCCGAGGGTGTTGGCATCTCAGTGGAACGTGTATGTCACATTTTGCACAAAGAACTACACATGAACAAGCTCTGTGCAAGATGGGTGCCGCGCATCCTTATTCCTGAGCAAAAACGCAACCGCATGACGATGTCACAGCGTGCTTTGGAGCTGTATAAGAAAAATCCAGCGGACTTTTTGCGCAGATTTATAACAATGGATGAAACTTGGATTCACTATTACACACCGGAATCGAAACAACAACCAAAGCAGTTGTGATGAGGTTTATTGGAGTAACGAAGTTGCAACGAGGTCGCAACGAAAAAAGGACCGTACGGCAACGCAATGCAACGCTGACGGAGGCGGTACAGGCTCTCGTGCAATCAGAGCGCGGGTCGTCTTTTCGTCCTCTTTCACAGGCGCATACTCGTTCGTGCATCTGCTCCACTACAATACCCCCGGGGTGAAGCGTAGCCATCCTGGCGACTCATGGAGTACGTAGAATGAGGGGGTCGTAGTAGGGCTTGAGACGGTCGATGTGTACAGTCTCGCGCCCTCGACAGCGCAAATCTGGCGACTGTGTGAGGGGCTCGACGATGTAGTTCACCGGCGAGGTGGCATGAATGACACGGTACGGACCATGGTACCGCGCCAGAAGTTAGAGGAAAGGCCAGGGACGTGGGGGGGTACCCAAAGCCAAACAAGGGAGCCAGCAGGAAACGTAGGAGCTGGGTGACGAACGTCGTCATGATGCGTCTTTGTCGACCTTGAGCTTCCGCTGTAAGGGAACGAGCCAACTGACGGCAGTCTTCGGCGTATCTGGCGACTTCAGAAACTGGAGTGCACTCAGAGGCATCAGGGCGGTACGGGAGTATGGTGTCCAGTAGGTGGGAAGGTTCGCGGCCGTACAAGAGAAAGAACGGGGAAAAGCCGGTAGTCGCTTGCGTCGCGGTGTTGTAAGCGAACGTAACAAAAGGTAGTACAGTGTCCCAGTTGGTGTGGTCGGAGGAGATATACATCCTCAACATGTCGCCGAGTGTGCGGTTGAACCGCTCGGTGAGACCATTTGTCTGTGGATGGTAGGCGGTGGATTTCCGGTGAATGATGTTGCATTCAGCGAGGAGGGCTTGGATGACCTCTGACAAGAACACGCGACCCCTATCACTGAGTAGTTCCCGCGGAGCACCATGGCGTAGAATGAAGCTGCGGAGAATGAAAAGTGCAACTTCGCGGGCGGTCGCTGCCGGGAGAGCTGCAGTCTCAGCGTAGCGCGTAAGATGATCGACGCCGACAATAATCCACCGGTTTCCAGAGCCACTATACGATCAAGATCATCGATGTGGTCGACAGGTTGTACGGATCCTAAACTTTCACCACGGAGTAAGGCAATGGGGTAGTTGCAGTGGTTTGTAATCAGCATTACGGTTGACCCAGACGCAATTGTGAGAACGGCAAATGGGAGAACGATGCCCTTGCGTTCAGTAAACAATGGAGATGGCGTAAACACGACCGTGGCGTCAGGTTGAGCAGTACACGAAAGGGTAATAGGGACTGAAGCTTCCGGTGGCAAGGTGGTGTCGGCATCAACGATGAGTTTGCAGGGAAGGAGAGAACGGTCGGGAGATGAAAATTCACATGTTGACACAAGGGACACTTCCGCACGTGAACAATCGATGATAGCGTCATGACGTGAAAGGAAATCCCAACCCAGGATGATGTCATGAGAGCAAGATGGCAGGACAAAAATTCGACGATGTACATAATGTCTTGGATGATGACGCGCGCCGTACACACAGCTGAGGGATGAATGCGTTGCGCGCTAGCCGTGGACAGCACCATGCCAGAGAGAGATGTTGTCACTTTCTTGAGCCTCCGACAAAAGTTCGCGTTCATCACAGAAACGGCGGCCCCGGTATCTACAAGTGCTAGTGCGGCGACTCCCTCAACTTCGACATCAATAACGTTTTGCGGCGAAAATGGAGGCCTTGAGAATTGCGCACAAGTTGCAGTTCTTGCCTCCGGAACTGCACTGATTAGTTTCCCTCATCAGAAGGTGGGCGACGACGCATAGGCGATGGCGACCGGCGACGAGGAGAAGGGAAACGAGCACTTGCTGAGCGGCGATCCGAGTCGGAGTGCCTCTGCTCGGATGCAGATGTGGTGGCATGTTGCGGCGCGTAGGCAGGAGTGCCGAAGGAGGCGTACGCAGGTGTGGGACGGCGGCGGCAGACGCGCGCAATATGGCCAGCGATACCACACGCGAAGCAGATAGGGCGGTGTCATGAGTGCGCCACGCATCTGATGGACGGAAGAAGTGTGGTGGGGGTCTGTAAACTGGAGGCGAGGCGGGATTGGGTGGTGCCGATAAGGAGCTTGGATGCGGTGGGGGCCGCGCGACCACAGCTGCGTAGCTGAGAGGTTGAGATGGAGCAGGCGTTGCGTAGTCGGAACTCGAGAGGCGGGACGGCATGGAAGTGCGCGGGTAAGGGGCCGGAACTGCAGGGAGGGCGCCACAAATTTCGGTGCGTATGGCCTGCTGCAGTGTCGGAGGCAGGGTTGCGGTGGACGAGTCGCTATGAGGTAGCAGGGAGAGCTGTCGGGCCACTTCCTCTCTGATGAAGTCCTTGATCTGGTTGGTAAGTGTGCCCTGGCAAACGTTGCCGTTTGCGACTGCGACGGCCGAGATCGAATCTGGTGATGGGAGACTTTGCCGGGCGATGGAACGCTGACGACGCAATTCGTCAAAGCTCTGGCACAGGCTGACGAGCACTTCCACAGTGGTCGGGCTTTTCGCCAGCAACATCTGGAATGCGCCATCTTCGATACCCTTGAGGATGTGCCTGATCTTCTCGTCTTCCGGCATAGATGGGTTAACCCGCCTGCATAGGTCTAGCACATCCTCAATGTAACTGGGAAATGTCTCTCCAGGCTGCTGCGCTCGGTGGCGTAGACGCTGGTCAGCGCGGAGCTTGCGGACCTCTGGTCGGCCAAATGCTTCAGTTACAAGGGTCTTGAAGGCTGACCAGTTGGCGATGGCGGATTCGCGGTTGGTAAACCAAAGTTTAGCGACGTCAGCCAAGTAAAAGATAACGTAGCCAAGCTTAGAGGCGTCGTCCCACTTGTTGCTGGCACTTACGCGTTCGTATAAGGAGAGCCAGTCTTCGACGTCGTGCTCACCACTTCCGCTGAAGATGGGCGGGTCTCGTTGACGGGTAGAGCCGGGGCAAGGGGACGGGGCAGCCGGTGGTGCTGGCTGGGCAGTGACTGCGTCAGTCATGTTGTCCGGTGGTCTTTCGGCCAACTTGCGAGAGCGGAGCTCCAGGTCTGTTTGGGGATCTCAGCAACCTCCACCAAATGTGATGAGGTTTATTGGAGTAACGAAGTTGCAACGAGGTCGCAACGAAAAAAGGACCGTACGGCAACGCAATGCAACGCTGACGGAGGCGGTACAGGCTCTCGTGCAATCAGAGCGCGGGTCGTCTTTTCGTCCTCTTTCACAGGCGCATACTCGTTCGTGCATCTGCTCCACTACACAGTGAACTGAAGCCGGGTCCTCTGCACCAAAGAAAGCCAAGTCAGTTCCCTCCGCAGGAAAGGTGATGGCCTCTGTTTTTTCGGACGCTAAAGGCATTCTGCTTGTGGATTATCTTGAAAAGGCTAAAACCATAACTGGGGAGTATTATTCTGACCTTTTGACTCAATTGAATCAGAAAATTCGTGAGGAAAGACCAGGTTTGCAGAAGAAGAAAATCACCTTTCATCAGGACAATGCACCGGTGCACAAAGGACATCTTGCAATGGCTAAATTTCACGATTTGAAGTACGAATTGTTGGAGCACCCACCCTATTCTCCTGACTTGTCCCCGTCGGACAACCACCTGTTCCCAAAACTCAAAATCTTTCCTGGTGGGCAACGTTTTTCATCAAATGAAGAAGCGATTGCTGCTGTGGATGAGTACTTTTCAGGACTTCCACAAAGTCATTTTAAGGACGGAATCCTGGCTCTGGAATATCGATGGACCAAGTGTGTAGAGTTAAGAGGAGACTATGTTGAAAAATAAAAATAATTTTGAAGGTCCAAAATGCTTTTTTTTACGTCAGGCCGAGAACTTTTCAGACCACCCTCGTAATAGTTTAGCTGCCGTCTTCGTTGCATTCTATGTGGTGCATTTTATATATCCAAGTTTTGTAATGTATTTTCTGCGACGTAATCTTTATTCCCAAACAAAGATATGTTTGTGAAGACAACTCCTTGGTATGCTTATCTAATCTACCTTAGAAGATGCCAGAATGTTGAAGGAATAATCAAAATGCCATGGAACTATTTAGATATAATCGTAGAATTCACTCACGATACAGTCTTACTATTATAACTTACTTACTATATTGATTTACGCACCAGTTTGGTTGTCAATCTCCAATAGGGGTATAAGCAACAGGATGAAAGTACAAAAACCCTACTAACCGTAGGTCGCGAGGACTGCACTTTCTCAACCCATACCGACCTTATACCATCGAACGCGATCAAAAGGGCCAGTTGGGAAAGCCTTCAATACAACGTACACAGTGGATAAACTTTGCAATAGCGGGCCCAGCCACACTGTCGCACTTTAAGGATACTGCAGACACTCGGCAGTCGGGCTGGGTGCGTCAGCCCTTCCGCACGGGTAGCTTGACTCAGTACGGGCCGCTCGGCAAGATACATGCAAATCCTCGATGGATCGAATCGGCCGTTCGCAGCCGACGACGACGCGCCGGACGCTTTGTTCTCACGCTCTGTTTTCACGCCTCAACGGAGGTTGCCGCTGATATCTGTGCTCGCCAGAAGGAAGTTCACGTAAGCACTGGCGGATCGATGCTTCCTCAGCTGGGAACTTGTACCACCTATCATATCGGGAGAGCGAAAGAGACATACGAAGTTCAACGATAATTGGCGAATTTAATTTGTATCTGCACGCTTGACACTCTATTACCCGTGAAATATATGATGCGGGATGAAAGAAAGGGAGAGAAAGATAGCGCGAACCTATTGATAAGGTGGCTGCAGCTTCGAATAATGTTTCTGCAGTTGCAGGGTCCTCCAGTAAAGTGGAACACAGTTCTGACAAGACATAGTACGTGGCTAAACCTGTGCTCTTATCTGTCGCCTCTATTAGCCGCGTAAATGAACGTCTCATTTCTAGATGTTTTTTTATGAGTCGATAAATTTAAATACGTACATTAAAGCCGCAAAATCGACGTTACAGTACCAACGTGAGACAGATCGATGGTGCGGCGCTTTAATTAAGATAATCTGCGTTCTTGCGCTCCGTATGCTCGTGGACTTAGGTAAGTTGCGTTGCCTTGGATGTGATGCCAAAATTCAGTTCTCCTAAACGAGGATGCCTGGGTAAAACATCATATGCAGTTCCTTGGGCATTGCAGTTATAGCAAAATAAATGTTGTCACTTCACTAATAACTGAGAAAACGCAACAACTCATTGCTATATTTCCTCAGCTAACAGTTTTTCGCATCAAATTGCTGCTACTTGCATAGGCACTGTTGAATACAAATCTCGCCTGAAGCATCTCTGCTTTCAAAGCAATGACGTCACTAATTATGCACACAGAGAGAGAAACAGATGAAAAGGAAACGCAGGGAGGTTAACCTGGCGCGAGTGACCGGTTTGCTACCCTGCACAGGGGTGGGGAAGTAGGGGTAAAGAAAGAGAACAGAAAGAGAGATAAAATGAAAACGAAGCACACACGCGCACACACACACACACACACACACACACACGCGCACACACACACACACACACACACACACACACACACACACACACACACACACACACACACACACACACACACGCACGCACGCACGCACGCACGCTCGCAAGACGTTTTAGTCAGAGCCGTTCTTAGAGACCGGTTGGGAATAAGGATATAAATGTGAAGAAAGTAAAGTGGACGAAAAGATAACTTGCCGCCGGCAGGGACCGAACCTTGGCATTATTGTCTGTTCGTTCTCATTAATATTGTGTCTAACAAAGAAAAACGAGCCCTTAAAAGTTATCTTCTGTCCTTTATATATATATATATATATATGTATATATATATATATGTGTGTGTGTGTGTGTGTGTGTGTGTGTGTGTGTGTGTGTGTGTGTGTGTGTGTGTGTGTGTGTGTGTGTGTGTGTGTGTGTGTGTGTGTGTGTGTGTGTGTGTGTGTGTGTGTGTGTGTGTGAGAGAGATCCAGATCTTAAAATGGTGATGGCGTGCAGTAAGTTCACACGGTATAGCGCGGTAGAAAGAGTTCGCTCACAGCAGGCCACGCTGGTAGGGCTTGGGCGGTTTGCTCTCCTTGACCTGGCATCCGCGTACCACAGTATGGAAGCCGTACCGGTGCAGCAGCGTGGCCGCCATGTGGCGCAGCTCGGCGCCCGAACACGTTGACGGAATGCATATGCCCATTTGAATGCCGAAGAACAGGTCCTGGTTCAGCCAGTTCATCGGGTTGCTGGAACCCTGCGTGAGTAGCGCGCCGCGGCTTACGGACTGATTTGACGGCCCGACGGGCGGCTACTACATACTGCACCATTCTTGGGTTTCATGGCGGCAGACTCAGAGTAGTGCACGTAGCAGCGCCATAGACACTTGTTCTGTGTGTCAACGAGGCTCTGTCTGAAAATTACTACCTTTGGATAACGCACAGACAAGAAGTTTGCAGAGTAACTGCTGACGTTCATGCACGAAGCCCTATTAGAGAGCTTGATGCGACTTTCATTTAATTTTCGTATGCCTTGTAATGTGCCCAAGAAAGCATAACGCAAAGTATAGGGTAGAGTGGGGCAAAATGCGACAAGAATTTGAAAATAATTAATATTTATTTTTATTTCACTCGTTGCCATAAAATGTCAGCACAGGAACTTTCTTTTGGGTACAAGGTATGTGTTACATAAATATGGCCATGTTGCGACTGTTAAAAGTATTATTTTAAAAAGAAACAAAAAATGCACCACATGTCTCATTTTGCCCCAACCTGCGGGGCCGCCACGCAGTGTTCATGCGCGCATTCCTTGCACTCCACGCATTGAATCCAGACAGAATCCGGCGCTGTGTTGCTCCGAAACTCCTGAAAAGCATTCAGTGCTTTTTTCATGTCGTTTTCCTCCCAGGAAGCTCTAGATGATATTCTCTTGAGCCTCCGCACCATCCTTAGCAAAAAAAATGTTATATATAATGAGCTTAAATAAACGGTTCACTTAATAATACACTCTCTAAGGCAATTCAATGCCTTTTTGTCGCGTTTTGCCCCTCTCACATGCCCGAATTAAAAACATTTTGCCCTTTGGCCCACGGCACCAAATGAACTAAACTTTCGGTACCATGTACCTAGTCGTATATAAAGTAACAACACATATACTTACGTTGTTGTACGGACGCCGGAGTAGCCTCATGCATGAATGCAAAAATTTGGCCGAGCAGAATTTCGCCCCGTTTCGGCGGGTCACGAAAACACTGGCATCAGTTGCGCAATTTTTTACGCGCGAACGGTGTGAACAATCATGAACTTTTACACAAAAAAGTGTCGAAAACTACCCGCAGCTATCGCCGAAATAGAGAAACAAAGAAAATATACTTTTTGTATTAGCTGTAGAGGGCGGCAAAGTCAAATTGTCGCGTTTTGCCCCGCGTCTCATTTTGCCCCGCCTTACCCTACTACAGCAACGCAGGGCAGAGAGTGTGGCTTCTTAGGCCCAATGCATAGTAATGCGTCTCCTAGGAACCCATAATCTGTTCCTGAGATGTGTGTTTAAATTTTTTTTTCGTTAATTGCGCAAGCTCCGTAGCTAACCAGCATACGTCACGACTACCTGTCTTAGTACCAACCAAAGTTAATAAATATATAAAGCGTCATTCAGCCTATGCGAGGGTTGTCCGTTTGGAGAAACGTGTCCTGTGTGTTCTGTCTTAGTTAAAAGAGGGACAACGCGTTTTTTCATCGTTCGAAACAAAATAAAAAAGTACATGCTGTTGGGGCATATAGGCGTACCATCATCTCGCCCTGCTCCTGGAACTTGGCGATCATCTTCCTCAAGAAGGGGACGCCTTTGGGGTTCACAAACAAGCTGCAGTACTGGCCCATGAAGTCGACGTCGCCGTAGAAGTCACGCACCACCACGTCCAAGCACTCGTCGTAGTTTCCGAGGTCGGCCACACTCCCTTGCAGCATGCCGGGCGGTGGCTTGCCGTTCGAATCAGCCACTGCGTAAAGCATCCACGAGGAATAAAACAATGTTCGGTTGACTCGCTGTATATCGGCGCTGGATCGCGGGGTGGTATTCTTACACGTGGCTACGGCGCTCGTTATTACGCGCTGGCGAAAAAAAAATCGGCTTGCGCTGTTTTCGGTTTGAGGTAAGGAATCCCAGGTGACCCGAGTGAGACGGATATTTATCTCATACAAAAGAAATAAACTGAAAGACCAGTACACCTGTAAAGAGACAGAAGCTACACTCAATTAGAAATTCATAGGCTGAGCGATGAGAGAAGCAAACGCATAGGCTGTGTGATTTGGTTATAGGCGACGCTTTTATTCGCACACAACTGAGCATATGAAGTATTTGCACATATATTTGCTTAAAACCAGCTCGTCTCATCGAATATGTCTGGTGATTTTAATGGACAGCGTAGCTAAAGAAGAATGCTCCCTTGGCGATGCGTTATTCGAGCTCGCAGAGCTAATAATGTGGTGAACACTGACGAACTAGTTACTGATTACTAACTCAATTTCTTTGTCTTAGAATGTTTAAACGCGCGGACGGCAACTGCTGCACTGGAATCGTTAAATGTTCAGAGTATGCGAAGTTAAAGTCGCAATTCTGCGACTGCCACTGCTTTTGTGAGATTCGTTCCAAAATTGTGATACTAAATTCGTTGGCGTTGCGCGCAGTTTTTTCCCGTGATACATGCGTACGCTCTCAGAGAAAGCAAGAGGAACGCTAACGCAGCTCGTCTCAAGTTTGACAACGTAAATCTGGAGAATGATGCTAGCCTCACGACTCCCGTATACTACTAACAGAACATGCCCCGAGTAACGATCGTCTGTAACTGCGCGAATTCGTAATGAGTAATCAAATAATTAGGTAATAATAATAATAATAATAATAATAATAATAATAATAATAATAATAATAATAATAATAATAATAATAATAATAATAATAATAATAATAATTTTTGGGGTTTAACTTCCTAAAACCACGATATGATTATGAAAGACGCCGTAGTGGAGGGCTCCGGAAATTTCGATCACCTGGGGTTCTTTAACGCATGCACCTAAATCTAATAACGCGGGTCTAAAAATTTGGTAATAAGGCAATCAGTGAACTTCGGTTGAATTAACAAGTGATCCGTGATTATCATGCAATTTCATATTTCCTCCACCAATGCAATATAGCGTGTCGCCGTAAAATGACAAGAAAAAGAAACGATGCTTTATCTATACCCCACTAATTACCTTTTTGTACGAACATGACACTCCCGGGCGCGCGCGTCTGTGTGTGTGTGTGTGTGTGTGTGTGTGTGTGTGTGTGTGTGTGTGTGTGTGTGTGTGTGTGTGTGTGTGTGTGTGTGTGTGTGTGTGTGTGTGTGTGTGTGTGTGTGTGTGTGTGTGTGTGTGTGTGAGATCGGATATTTATCTTCAGGGTAATCTCCTCGCCTTTTGCATAACATTAATCTTTCTCTCTTTCATAAAGCTTTAGACAGTTTATTTGCGGAAACCCTCGGTATTTCTAAAACAGCTTTCTCCTAGATGTTATTGCAAGATTCTAATATACATCAATATATTTCTTTAAGTACAGGTCAACAACACAATTATATCGCATGCACGTCTTCAATAATTCTAGGACATAACTATATGCCCAAGTTAGCCCAAGTTATCTCGTAGTAATGCTTCGTAGTCGAATGATTTAACCTTGACAGATCAGTATCATTTGAATGTGTGATTCTTTTGCTTTTGTTGAATGTAACCATCCACTTCATTATCTTCGAGGAAGTGACAGTTAAGAGACAAGCTGATTCGAGGCGCTTCCGTGAAAACTGACGAGATTTTTTAACGCGATAGCGTTAAAGAGCCCGTATCGCAGAAATTCTGCCGTCGGCGTCGGTGTCGGCACCGTTGGTTGGGAGCGAGAAATCATCATCTTCTCCGTGACCGAAAAATCGAAAAAGCTGCAAATAAAATAAATAATAAGAATGTCGGGTCCGAGTGAGAATCGAACCCAGGCTGTCTGCGTGGCAAGCAGGTGTTCTACCGCACAGCAACGCCTCTGCTTTGAGCTGCACTGAAGGTAACTTTAATGTTTCCCAAAAATACGCGTCCTGCATACAGGTATCACAGTACGAGATGTAATATCGCAGTAATATTGCGTGGTACAAGCGTACGTTGCCATCGGGCGTCACACCATGTCAATATCCTATAACGACTTGGTGGTTTAAAGACAGCCACCCGTTACAAAAAGGCGCACACATTACTGCGCGTATTCCCTTAAGGCCACGTAGTGGGTGCATCGCAACTTCGAAAAAAATTCTGGTTTAAATCATGCTAGCCATTACATAAGGCACACACCTTAGTGCGCGCATTCTGTTGAATACTTGTGTTGTTCGAAGTGCGCACCAGGGGCAGGATATCGCTATCGCGTTCAACTCTTAAAGGCGAAGCTTCAGCGGCCCCCAATTTTTTTTTTACCATTGAATACCGCTAAATCCAGTGGGCAATGCTTGAGATAATCATTCAACCGGACGAGACTCAATGTGCCATCAAAATGCATTGTTTCGCTTTTTGCGATCCACCGGATTCGGCGCATGCCTATATTAGCAGTTACCATATTAGTGAACACCTATATTAGCAGTTACTAATTTATTAGTCTTACCCTCCTACACTTCTCGACCCCCTTTCTCCCAATCCAAGTGCAGAGTAGCAAACCGGAGACTTTTTAGTGATTGAGCTCCCCGCCTTTCGCCCGTCTCCGTATCTCGCTGGTTCTGTGCTTTTAAACGTATGCCGCAAGTTCCTCCCTCTGCAGCGTCGTCAGCTCGTGACACCAGGCGGAACGCTGTTTTCTTTCATCCGGTTCCTAGATCGTGACTTCTTCCGCGGGACGTAAACAAGTAACGGAGTTTGTTTGGCTGTACTCTTAGCCAGTTCTGCGCATACACAGAGTTGAGCGAAGACAAGGATCCCACTTTAGCATCGTGCTGGGAGAGCTCCCGCGGTGCCCTATACACGCTAAAGCCTGTTTCACATGCAGCGATTTTGCTCCAAGAGCGGAGCGGCTGCCGTCGCGGAAGCCCAAAAACAGGTTTTTTCGAGCGACCAGTGGACGCGCGATGGAGATCGCCGGAGTTGGAAAAATTCGCGAGCGGCAGAGCGGCTGCCCAAGGTCAACCAATGGGGGAGCAGTGACGCGGGGAGCACGTGACCGTAGGGATGGAGTCGAGAGCAGCCGCGCGCGCCGGGAGGAACTCGCTCCGACTCGGTTTGCTAGCAGACGACATTCGCTGCAACGAGCTGGCAGTGTAGAAAACGCCGTTCTTTTCCTTTTGTTGTTCTTTACTGCGCTTCCATCAAAGCAGACAAATCGTTTGCACGTGTCATTTTGTTCTTTTGTATTTTTATCGAATCGTGACACCAACATAGGTCCGCACAGGGGGAACCTACGACACTCCGCACTTGTTCGCAGTAGACGTTTCAGTTTTTTTTTTTACTACTCTGGTGCAGCACGTTCGAACAGTTTACTGTTTTCTTTTCCTTTTTTTTTTTTTAGTGGTCACGTACCCCGAAGACGACAAATGCCGCCGCCACTTTACTGCAGAATGCCCATAGGCAAAAAAAAAAAAAGAGACGAGCTCCTTCACAAACCCACAATGTCGTCGACTGGGCCGCTTGCATCCGGTTGCCGGCCCATACGGCGCACCAGCGCCTTGCGGCATTCGAGAGCAAAAGCCACCGAAAGCCCTGTGAAAGCTTAAAACCCCAAAAACAAATTCTTTCTTTCGCTTTTCCATGGCCAAGTGTATGGGCGTGCAACATGACTTGCGTGGTAAAAAAAGAAAGCTGGAACAGAAATAAACGTGACTACTGAAGTTGTTTAATTGCACTCTGATACACTGCACATTTTCATCATTCAAGGTTTAGGCGCGTGAAATTTGATCACCGAAGTAGAAGGCTCGTGAAACTTGCAACCCAAGCGCACCAAAACAAGCGAGCCCGGAGAAAGGAAACCCGCGGATAACGGGCGCTTCCCACAACCATCACTGCGCATCGCAGAGGCGCGCGCCGCGCAAGAGCGGTGCATGTGAAACGAAGCCGCGTCCGAGCGTCCTGCTGCCGCTCGATCGCTGCGGGCCCCGCCGCTCGGTCGCTCGCATGTGAAACAGGCTTAAGTAGGCCGCGCGATGATCGCGAAGAAGCCGTGGCCAAAGGAAAGGCCACATACGTAGTCATGACCTGACGCAGGCAACGGTGCTCTGCCTCTCCGAACACCCCTGGCACCTCATCTTTGTACTTGCGCCTTCTTCTTCTTCTTCTTCCTTTCTTTTTTTTTTTGCTCCTAGACGAGAGCCCGCACATCGCGTTCTGTACTGGGCTTTCTTTGTAATCCTGATTGTCTCGAAGGACGAACCATCAGAAGCGTCGACGCCATACCTCGACCTTGTGTCTGGTTGAGAGGTCGCTGAGATGCGAGCGCCCTCTTTGAGCCGAAAATGTTCTCTGTGTCCTGGTTCACTGCGTGGATCCCCATCCCGCATTCCTCCTGTATAATATTCAATATATATATATTTTGTATTTTCTCACTCGCAATGTTATGTGCTTAGCATGCAGCCCAGTCTGCGCGAAACCAAAGGCGGGGACGTCTGCGCTCATATGCGAGCTTGGCTTGTACCGGCAGCTTTCGCGCTTTCTTGTTGACACGACACGTCAACCTCTACCAACCTTAACAAGATACGTTGGTCATTTTGGCAGCAGACGTTTTTCTCTTATATTCAACTTCTGCGAGTCTTCAACCGGAACAACGAAGGCAGGGAAGTAATTGGTACTGGGTGTCGCTTTTCGTTTACTTCCGTATGGTAGATTCTAAAAATTAATATAAATAATGGGTGTAATGGTACATATAATGTGATCAAAGCACACTGGTCCCTAACTTTACGCCAAGGTGGCATGCACACATTCGAAATGATGGCAGTAATGGGGTCACTGAGGATGATAAGCTAAATGGAAAGCAGTGTAAGTACAGAGTAGGTCGCCGGAAATAAATAAATGCCAAAAAAATCCCGTTGCGTGTCGTGTGTTGCACTGCGGCGCCGGGAATTTCAGAGCCTTTCAATCTAAAGATATCCCGCTCCCACGACTCCCGCTCTCCATGAAATTTGGACAGCGCAGTCAATACATGCGACAAAAGGAGAGCCTCAACGTGCATGAACCGTAGGTGCGTATAGTACGTATATATAGGTTTCGAAAGTGTTTCCTTATTAGCGGACGGCAAAAAAAGGGGCAGATTCGTTTGAACGGCCGGACAAAAAAGGAGGGCCAGACGTTTCTCTATTTAGTCGTTTCGCTGTTGATATTGTGATACGTGCGTTTCCTTCACCGCGTGAAACGAGAACGCAAAACAAGATCTTTTCGACCAAGAGCCGTACACCGCTTCCCTCTCCCTATTTCTTGGTTATATTCTTTTCTTTCTTTGTTGTTGCCTGTTTTCGCACCGCACACGGCCAAAGCGCTGCTCGTCTCTCGCTCTCCATTTCTGGCGTGTGCATGATAGCACCCCCGTTTTTTCCGTGTGGTCCAGCGTTGTTGTGGAGGCAAGATGCCGCAAGATACGTGCACCTTCGACAAAGGTTGTGTATTGTATACGGCATAGTGTGTTCTTTATTTGCGCCGGTTCGCAGCGAGAATATCTCGAGCTTGTGCGCAATTTCGCCCTCCCAGCTAGACGGGCGAGATTTCTTCTTTCCTCGAATCGTTCTATTCTGAGCCGTATATAAACACGCATTCCTCGCACTAGGTCCGCGGGGATCACTACATAAAAATAATGTTGACGCATCCTTTCCTCGAAGGGGTGCATCACGAGTTCGCTAGACGTATACTTCGTTCGAGATATATAACCTATATAGCACCGTCGAGTGCAAGGCCTTACTATAACGAATTCCCAGAAAAACGTCCCCGTTAATAATGAGAGTAGTCGCGTCGTCGTGCAAAAACCTAATGCAGAAACTCGACGAAGCGTGCTTATAAAACTAGTCCCATTGAATCGCGGTGTTGTGGAACTATGTTAAGGCGACTGCTGCGCCGTAACATACCACAGCCCTCTTACATTCCTTTATCCACTCCCATCTTGTCTTTGTCGGCATACTGGGTACTTTCGACGGCCCTAGATATACACGCAACTTCGCCGCGTTACGCTGCGATACAACGTGACATCTTCCGCCTATAAACACAGCAACGCCGCGTTCGAAATAACCCTCCACAAAACGGAACACTTCAGAAACGTTCCTTTCTTTCTTTCTTTCTTTCTTTCTTTCTTTCTTTCTTTCTTTCTTTCTTTCTTTCTTTCTTTCTTTCTTTCTTTCTTTCTTTCTTTCTTTCTTTCTTTCTTCTTTCTTTCTTTCTTTCTTTCTTTCTTTCTTTCTTTCTTTCTTTCTTTCTTTCTATGTTAACGAAATTTTTTCTTGAATGTGTAAGTTGAATGTGCAACAACGAAGTTGTAGGAACCACTTGTGCAACAACAACGAAATTCAGGGTCCCGCCTAGATACTGATTTTTATAAAATAAGCAAAGTAATTTCACTTTAATGATTAACACGTACTACTGCAGCTTGTTCTAGCACAGGTTACATGACCTGAGACTTGGTATATGTCGAGGACTCGAGGGGCACTACAGCAGTGCGGCCTAGCTCACCCGCCACAGTCGGAGCCGTGCAGTTACACACACGAAAGCTATAATGTGGTTACCACATGATCCTCAAAGAAGAAAAGAAGGCGCGCAGACACAAGGGCAGAGCAGACACAGGGGTATCCCTTTCTCTACCCACAAGGGTAGAGAAAGGGATAACACAAATGTTTTAACGCGATAGCGTTAAAGAGCTCGTATCGCAGAAATTCCGCCGTCGGTGTCGGCGCCGTTGGTTGTGAGCGAAAAATCATCATCTTGTCCGTGACCGAAAAATCGAAAAAGCTGCAAATAAAATAAATAATAAAAATGTTGGGTCCGAGTGAGAATCGAACCCAGGCCGTCTGCGTGGCAAGCAGGTGTTCTACCACACAGCCACGCCTTTTTTTTTTTGCTTTATTGCCTGCTTCCAGACATAAACCACATCACAAACACATAGAATAAATAACATCAAACGTTGTCCGTCCTACTGGACAGACATCAATTTTAAAATTCCTTGAGCACTGTCAAGGGTTCCACTCTCGATAACCACTCAGGTACAATCTCCTGCGTTTTCTGCAATTCAACAAATTTCGACATACACTCTCGAAAGTACATTCTTGCGGGCCTTGCATCTGGATCGTGGTGAAATCCTGCCATACGAGCCCGCCATAGACAGTGGAGGCCGGTTAACATTATTAAGTCTAACGGCAATCCATTCTCATTATCTATTGGGAGAAACCTGATACCGTATTGATCTAACGGGAATTCCTTCTTGATTGTCCTCTGTAGTACATCCCAAAAGTACACGCCCTCCCAGCAATGTAAGAAAACATGGTCAATAGTTTCTGGCTTATTACAGATAAGGCAGTCTGAGCCCCAAGGTAAGAAAAAACCACGCTCCTCAAGGAATACCTTGACATGTAATGTGCCTGTGTGAAGCTTAAAGAAGAAGGACTTCGTGGAAGGCGCCACTTGCATTCTTTTAACCCTTTTTAGCACGTCCTGCCCTTGGCCTCTACTGTGCATGGCTCTGTACAGAGGGACGGGTAAAATTGCATCACAAACATCTTTGTACAGCTTTTTACGTGACACTGAGAACAGATACTCATTAGAAAATCTAACAGACAAAAAGCGAATACTTAGAATCACCTCCTTGAGATACCCGCAGACTGCGCCATTCATGTGATCTGTACCAACTACATATCCAGGTAGAGCCCTGATCAGCCTCAATTGGCACACCGTACACTGTGTTAATTTATGGCCTCATAGGAACGGCACGAATGATTCAAATGACTGACGCGTCATCATACTTTCGGTCTGAATTTGGAAGTTATAACAATAAAGGCGCGTCAAAATGACAAATAACGTCCCTGAGCCTTTGTTTAATTGGACGTTGGCAAGATACATATATCATCCGTCTGGTCATTTCTTTCTTCACATGTGGTAGCAGAGAGCAGTTTCTGCTTAGCAGTTCTAAAATTTTCCAGTTATTGTTCGCTTTGAAGTGTATTTTGCGAAAGTATGTCTCTATTACCTTGTAAGCGAAAACCAACTTCTTCTGGGTCAACGTAGCGGTCCTCGGCTATTTCTTGTTTTTGTGTAGCCTTGCGTTGGCGCTGTGCTTGTACGAGTGTACCCGGCGAGAAGCGACGCTTTTGGCACTCGGAAACTGCACTGCCTGAATGATTCGCTTTGTGCGAGCCATATTCATCGTGTGGAGAAAACTGTCAGTTTGGCGCGCGCTTCAGGAGTCTCGCAAGTGCAATTTCGAGGCCCAGCTGAGCGCGGATAGCGTTTCCTTCCTGCTGAGAGCGCTGAGCTTCTTTTCTTGCGTGTCCCTATTATGCATACGGCACGGCTGCACGCATTCGCGCAAACAACGTATACGTGCCCAAAGCAGACAGGATTGCGGCCCTTCTTTGGAGGCACATTTCCGAGGCGCCAACGTGCGGGCATGCGGACCCCGTGTGTATGCAATCGGAGCGAACAGTGGGCGTCTCGCACACCCAACTAAGCGGCGTCAACTTTATCAGACTTGAGCGCTTTTTCGTTCTTTTTCGGCGCGAGACCTCTATGAGCAAAAGGTTCGAAATAACGCAACAGGAATGGCCGAAAGCCGGAGAAACAAGACGCGGTCACGCTTCTCAGTCCTCCACAGCCAACGAGCCGCGTTATCCCCCGCGGGACGTCGTCGCTGTATGCTCGTTTTTTTTCCTGTTATTTTCCGCGTTGTCATTCACGGCCTGGCGCATTTCTTTGGCTTTCTTCCTGCCTTGTTTTGTTTCTTGCGGCCGTTTCTAAATATCAGGAAAATCCGTTCGCCATCACTCTCCCGCTGTGCATGCCGTACGCGTATATACGATATCTATGCGACCGCATTGGCCGCGATGAACGATGCCGACGTATTCTGGCCACGCGAGCATGTACCGAACGAGAAGAAAACAAGAACAACCTCGGACAAGGAGGTCGCACTCGCGTAACGTGTTATAGGGAAGACGGGAGCGTTCTGAGGGCACTGCGCCCTTCCCGCACACATGCACAGCGTGGCTCGTGCAGCGCACGTTGGCCATCCGTGCGATATCTTCGGCAACTTCCTTTTTCTCCGTCCGCAGCTGGCGTCCGTCGCGTTTGCTTTGTTGTCCCGCACGCATGGATGACCGGAGGCGGGAAAGGTTCGGGCTCCGATGGGGTTTTTTTATAGCAACAGCGCGGACACCCGAGCCACCGCGTAGACGCGTTTCGCGAAGAACGACACGTACACTGGCGGCGTCTTATATATGCGCGTCCGCTCTGCAGCAGCGGAAGCGTGTGCCCTTGTCAGTGGAGCAAAAGGAAGCAGCTGCCAGCACCAACAGTCAGTCAGCCAGCGCGCAATTGGAAACGATATGCGCAGGAGCTAAGTCCTTTCGTATGGAAATGCTCGCTCTTCGGTTCCCAACATCAGCGCCAACATCCACCTCCGATACCCTCTTTCTCCAAGACACCCGGAGTATCTTGTTGCTCCTGTTTTTCACTCGGCGTGCACGAGGCCCACCGTTATCAACAAACTTTGTGCTTTCTAGACGATAATCGAGATCTAAAATGTCCCCAACCAGACATGAGCACGGCTTTATAAAAGAATCTTTTAGCCTGAGGCAACATACAAACGTTTCTTTCCATCGAGTAAAACCAGGTAATAGCTGTGCATTCCGATGCGTTCCGTTTTCTTAGAGTGACGGTATGGGCATCGGTACCGTGCTGCCTCTGATCTCGACGATGGAATCATTGTGCTCCCATTTTCTTCATGTGCTTCGCGGGCAGCTTTGTCAGCACTTTCATTGCCAATAATGCTTCAGTGCCCCGGTAGCCACTGAAATACTGTCATGGCCTATGCTACCTGCTTTAAATACCCTCATCCATTGTTCACGTGCCCGTGCCACAACGCAGAGCCAATACGAGAAGTTGCAGAGCTGCCGTTGAATCACAGACAATAGAGAAAAAATTTGGTGTCTCTTGACGCACTTGCTACGAAGGGCGACATGTACCTTTTTCACTGCTGTGACAGCGATGATCTTGAATTTTTTGAAAGTGCACAAAATGGACGCCGCAGCAGTGCAGGTTGACATAGTCGAAGGGCTATCTATATAAATGTGAAATTGGTTGGAGTACATGTAATATAGTAGGTTAACATACAGAAGTGTCCGTACAATATTTTCAGGCGAAAAAACTTGAAGGTCGCTTGAGCTTCGCCTTCAAGAGTAGAACACGATAGCATAATCGGGCTCCGTGCACATCGCCTTCTAAATTGCTAGCCTGGCTTCGGTTCTCTGTGCATGCCTCAACCGTGCCGTAAGGAAACGAACGACTGTGCGCGTAACATTGGCCGTTTCAAGGTATCCTAGAATGCCTACTGCAAGTACACTTGTTACGTGCCCACTACGCCATAATTGTTCCTTTTGCGAATTAGTGAAGGGCACACTACGGGTCCGCAAGGCAACACGCGATACTACGCAGCTGTTCTCTTTGTTGATGTTTTTGCTGCTGATGATGATTAAATATGTCTGAGCGCTTTGTAATGGATGGTCCTTTAAAAAACCCACTCGTTGCGCAATTCACATGTTTTGACGCCTGGCGCAATTCTACGCTTCTGCCACGCAATATTACATGCGTTAAGGAGACTCCTTCCACTATACATGACATTCATATAGTGTTTTTTGTTTTTTTCCGAAGTAGTTTCAAAATATAGCGTGGCTCTGTGGTAGAACACCTGCTTACCACGCAGACGGCCTGGGTTTGATTCTCACTTGAACCCGAAGGTTTTTACTGTTTATTTTATTTGCATCTTTCTCGATTTTTCGGTCACGGACAAGATGATGATTTTTCGCTCACAACCAACGACGTCGACACCGGAATTTCTGCGAAACGAGATCTTTAACGCTATCGCGTTAATAGGAGCGCCTGCTTTGTATTTAAACGTGGTAAGGAGAACGTTTCACCCGGTGCCTTCGTGAAATCTTTGCAGAAGGACGGCATCACACAGGCTTGATGAAACAAACTAACTTTTTGTCATAGGGCAGCGAGACCAACAGAAAAAAGCAGCTCGCAAGGCGATATGAGTAACTCATGGAGCACTAAAGGTACAGTCGGTTGACTATACTATATTGACTGGCCACAGCAAATAGTGTATCGTATGATCGGTTACATCGTTGACTTTATGAGCGAAACAGCCGTGGACTGTTCGCCTAACCTAACCCAACTTCACTTTACCTTACCTCACGTAATCTACCAATAAACTATATTTTTTTGCTCGGACGAGGACTAGTCCCCTTGCGAAACTCCGGCTCCGTCCTGACGCTTCCTCTCTTCGCGCGCAGTAAGTTGGCATGGGCCTTGTAACTTGTTTTAGTTGGCGTGAAGATATAAGACTCTCACATTTGTCACCGTGGAGATAAAGTGTTTTGGTTGACGAATTTTTTTTTCTAGCGAGGACGAGAATCACCTGGTAGGTTTTATACAGTTTAGTAAATTATCTGAGCGTAGCCATTCGACAACTCAGCATTTTGTCGTTCGCCACGAAATGCACCTGCATTGCGCTCTGCCCGAAAGGTGCTCTGAGAGAGCTGCCTTCAGGCCACCAACTGGCGATGGCACTGTTTACAGTGCCGGTGAACTATCGTGTTGCTATTTTGCGCCGTGGGAATGAGAAAGACGAAAAAAAAAAAAAGAACACCCGGACGCTCGGCGGTGCGGAAAGACAATCACGAGGGACTTCTTCCATACGGGCTTCCAACGGCGCCGTACCGGCGTCACTGTTTACTTCATTTGCCTTCTCGTTTTAGCTCACGCTCTAGACCTGTGCGAAAAGCTCTGCGTTTGACTCCAGCTGACCGGAAAGACGAGCCTTCGCGGGTTAACGATGTCGCTAATGGCGCAGCGGACCACAGCTGTTGCCGCCTTTGGCTTCACGGTTCGCGGCCTGCGCCGCAGTTTTGAGACGGCCGCAGGGAAAGTGTAGCGCGAACCGCGCTTTCAGAGAGGTAGTGTCTAAGGGTGCAGCAGCCGCTGGTGTAGGAAGCTAGTGAGCCAGAAAGACGACCTCTTCGAGACAGGCGCGGCGATACACCCAAGTTCGCAAGGAAATGACCCGAGCGCTGCGCTTCTACGCTTCATCTTCGTGGATGTCATCACCCGCGGCCAGCACACCCGCCCCTCCCCTCTGTTTCATGTGTGTTTCAGCAATGCCAGTCTGTTTTTTTTTTCTTTTCTGTTCTTATAGAAAAGGGGGGAGGGGTATCACCATTTGTGCAAGGGCTGAGTCGCAGCACATGCTACCAAAATCACACTAGCATCTAGGTTGTGTAGAATGTGGCCTAGTGCTTGTCTTTTCTTTTTCTGCATGTATTCTTCACTGCCTGCCTCAAATAGCAAATAATCACAAAAACTCTGTGTTAGAGTACGCGACCTCATTATGTTAAAATATTTTTAAAGACTTTCCGCATTCGCAATCCTACGGCTACGTCGTTGGGAAGGGCAGTCCTCTATTTGAATTATATATGACAATGATGATGATGGTTATAAATATGTGAATATACGAAGAACACAACACTGCACAGTGATCACATTTACTGCATTTTCGTATTAATCAGCCTCTTAACGGACCATGCAAGTTCTATTGATACTTTGAAATTAACCAGACACATTCCCAATAGCTATCTCCGTTTTTTCATTCTTATCGACGAGGGTATTGAGTACCCCGTCGTTTATCTTCAAAGTATTGAGGCCGATATTTGCGTGCAGCAGCTTCTGCAGGTTTCACTAACCGCTCTGCGGCAATCCGTATGGAGCACGCGCGAGCCTGCTCTCTTCGGTGTGCTCCTACGGCATTGAAACAGCTCTTTCAGGTTAACGCCCATCCCAGGCACCTTAGCAAGGCGTCTCCGTTCTATACTATAACGTGGAAAGGCACCGTCGTGAGCGAACAAAAATTTTACTGACCGGACGTGTTAAACAAACACATTCGCATACACGTATATGGTAGAATGTAGATTCGTTTTCATCAGCTACCATCTGCATAAAACTCCGAGGACTGCAGGAGAATCTGTTGCTGGGCCTGTTGGTACATACTTGAACAAACGAAAAAGCCAGCTTACGGACGCGTACACAAGAACAGAAGACGACAGACTCTCGCTGGAACTAGCAACAGGTTTAATAAAACCATCACACATAACGTTCCCAGGAAAGCCAAGCGCATGCGTCGTGCATAAAACACGTGTGATTCACAAAAAGCGAGAATGACATCAGTAACCACATTTTTCTAAATAATCAATCTCTCTCTTTGATAGTGATAGCGACGGTGTACTAATGCATTTGTTCGAACCATGTTTCCAGATTTGATACGCTTCAATCACTTCACGTTCATATTGCGTGTTCCCCTTACCAATTATTTGCGTGCCTTTCAGATCAGGAGAACAGCCGCACACCCGGCAATGAGCAGGCAGATTTGCTCCTCCTCCTGACCTGATAGACGCTTCATGTTCTTTTAAGCGGACATTAATGCATCGTCCCGTTTGTCCAATATACACGCCACCACACGACAATGGTATACGATAAATAACATTTGCGATGCACGAAGTAAAACAAGATTGCCTGTTTTCTTAAGAGGTCTTCGATAATGTATACTTATCAAATTAAGTAAAATGTGATCAATTCACGAAATGTAGATTTGCGTGATATCATCAGTCCCAATTGTAATCGAAAGTACAATGCTGCGCTCTATCTTGTACTGACTTTTCTTTTTGGGCGAGTGTCATTGCATTTAAATACATCGATGCGTTCAGGAACTTCCGGCACATGTGGTCCACGTTGTGGTTAATTTTTTTTTATTGCGAGAAAATTTATTGGGGCGCTCACCCATAAATTTGCCATGTGGCGCCGTAACCGAATAACTCACACTTTAAACAATCTTTCTCGATCTTGCGGTGGCGCATATTGAACCGGGGGGCCTGCGCTCAATAGCCGAGTGGCTTACTCATTGGGCTACATGCGCAGGCATTGAAACCATAAACAATAAATTTGACTTATGTGCACGAGCGTCGAAAAGGAAAAGAAGGGGAAGAAGCGAAAGAGCACAAGGAGAGGAAAGATACCAAGCACCAAGCGTCCTTAACTCGGAGCAGTACATGTTGAAGCAGATACGCATGTCAAACCCAGCGAAACAGTGGTTCTCGCAATACATAATTCAAACCCTCTTTGATATTACAATTAACACAACGCACCTCGTTCGAACACCAGGTGGGGTCATTGAGGAGGTCTTCATAAAGGGAGCCGACCAGAAAACGTGCAAGTATCCTACTTCAGTTTGCAGATACCGCTATAGCCGCGATACTCGGAAGCAGCCACGACTACAAGAGGAGGCTCGACATTGGTATTGGACGAGTAAACTTTGCTCAAACAGCAAACAAAATCAGGCTCGTGCGTTGCTTCTTTAGTCTTCCTATATGTATACTCTCGCATTCTATTAACAATCGACGTAGTTGGGTTCTTTCCGATTTTTATTAACAAGAAAACCTTGACCTTTAATATTAGTTAGCAACAATATGACATCGAAAAGACAATACAACTAGGTAAAAAAGAAAAAAAAAAAGAAATGCGTATTTTATTCCTTTTTATTAAGAAAAAAAGGCTTCATTTTCTGAATCAGAACGAAGTTTGTAAAATTACTATGTTTGCTTCTCGCAGAAGTCATACGGCCCCATGGTTCGTCCATCTGTAGTAGTGAAATGTCTTTTTTACATCTTTTATATCGCAGAAGGCCCTGTTCTACAGATTTCATTTGAAGACTGCGTTTCGTTTTGCTGGCACCGATATCACCGTGGTCACACAACTTTACTGCAACGGGAAGAACCCCATGAGTTGCCAAATAAAGAATCGCAGTGCGCGCACCTTTAATGTGGGTTGCAGTCTGTGATGGTCAACGTCGATCGCACACTTTTGCGCTCCGTTGACCACGAGCGGCTTTCTATACACGCAGGTCGCGTGCCTGTATCGCTCGTACCTATACTTAGTTCTTCCCAAGTCTCTCTTGTTTCCGGGGCTCTTACTGCGTGCTTATGAAGTGCCCACGAAAGTGGCCGCCGCCTCCGCACCGTGCTTAAGGCAGACGGCACCTGCGCCACTTTGCACTCCACTAAAGGCGATAGTCGCCTTTGGGTCGAAGGTGGAAGGTCACTGGAATTCGCTGAAAACGCTCGCGTGTGAACGAACGGTTCCCTGATTTGGTGAAAGCCGCTCACCTTGATCGGGGTCTCGTGACTGGACAGGTGTTTCTGAATTACAATTGGTCTCGAGGAAGCAGACGATGAAGAGAGATTGGACAATGCGTGACTTTGTTTTGTGGCACGACTGATTACAAGACTGTGGCGAGCGGCCGTGGGGGTCGTGATGTAAAACAACGGACGAATGAAAAGAAAAAAATTCTGGTGTTGTGTGGCAATTTACCTTCGTCTGTGACGCATTGCTCTTCGATGGTATGCATATGAGGACACATAGGATCGGGGTGAACCACGTCAGAACCACACGCCGCTCCGTGGATGTAAGAAAAAAAAAAAACACGTAAATGCATAGTGCTATGTTGGCGGCATAAAGCGTGATCGGAGAGGGGTCGGACGGCACAAACAAGAGCGCGTACCCTTACTACAAGCGGGGTGCTGGCGGGCACTACAACCCAGCGAGCACGCATCGGGAAGCGGCTGCGCCCAGCGGTGACGGAGCTGCAATGAACGGGTTTAAGTGCGCTCGCACGGGGCCGGCGCGCGTTGTATACTATCTCCGCGCAAGTCGCGATATAGCCGTTTGTGCTCTTAAAATAGACGCTGCCGGCTAGCCACCCGTGTGATGAGAAAAAAGAAAAAGAGGAAGAATATGAGCGTGACAATTACGAAAATGGACGCCGGCATTTCGGCTTCGGCGTGAGCTCGCCCCCAAGGGTTAGTCCTCAATGAGCTCGGCATGCCTCGTACACACGAGCCGGCAGTGACTCCGTCTTCATTCTGGGAACCGGAACACTGTACGGCACTGCACTTTGCCGTTACTCGCCACGCCTGGGCCCCTAAATATAGCCGCTACAGACTTTTCGCACTGCATGCGGGCCGAAGTGCATCCGCCCCGAACAGCAATGAAACCCGCTATCAGCGTTATAGCTGTCGTCGCGCGATGACGGCGCTATAGCCAGGCATTGTTCCTTTCCCAGCGACTGCACTGTTAAGCTGAGGCTTGCGCGGCTCTCAGCATCCTGTATCACTCGTTCTAAAGGTAGCTCAAGTGTAGCGAGACGCTCGAAGGGACCAAGAGAACATTTTCAAAAAACACGGATATCTCCGTTGTAGATTTTTTTTTTTTTGAAACATAACCCCCTATAAGCATGTGCGGTGTTTGATACAGCTTCGCTGGACATTCACGTTCGCAGGGCGGCATGGCGGCCAATTTTTTTTTTAGACTAGAATAATTCAAGTGATATTACAAGTCACAGAATGAAATGCCGAAGCTTAGATGGCCGCTTCGACTTCTTAAATAACTTTTTTAATTCAGCGGTGTTTTCCCATTGTCACAGAGAATACGTCCCAAGTCCATGGGAGAACGCCTGGTGCTGACCTATTATTCACCGTCACTATATATACAGTAAAAAATTCGTGCATCTCCGCGACCCGCGCACGCCCCAATAGACCCATTTTGCACACCTCGTATAATCTCGGCGCTTGCATCGTGGTGTTGCGTTGCCGCCGATTAGATCTTAATTCGAATGTTAGAAAGACATAAAAGTTTACCTATTTGGCGGGGATTCAACATAGAAGAATGATGGTGAAGGGAAGTGTATACAGTTGTCAGCACACTTAACACGAACGCTCCGCAGCGTTGCATGGACTGGTTTGACTGATGCCAGCCGCGAAGTGCTGGGCGCTGATGCCGAGATAATGCCTCGGTATGCTTGGATAGTATGTCGGAATGTATTGGTAACATCTCGGCAACAGAACCCAAAGCTACGCGGAGTTGGCGTCAATCAAACTGTTTCAGGCCACGCTGCGGAGCGTTCGTGTTAAGCGTGCTGACGACTGTACAACACAATTATGCCGAAACGCTGGCTGTTGCCGCGTTTGGTGTTGTCTATTTCCCTTCATTTACGACCGTATATGCACGCCCAACTTTATTTTACGATAGGCTTTAATGATTTGATAAGCCGCAAACGCTACAAACGAGAAAGTGCTACCGAAACTGAACTGTTGCGTTCCACGCGCACGATTCCGCATAAGGAAACGTGGTGAGAATGTCGTCGAGATAGCCTTGCACCCCCCCCCCTTTTTTTGTTTTTAGCTTCGGTTGACTGGTAAGCGGGAACAACACTTGAGAACCCAGATTCGCTGTTTAAGAAACACATGAGCGTCTAAATTCTGCATCACGTTTAACGACGCGAAAAGTAACGCGGAGGACGCGCGAATGCATTCGTGGCCTTCTTAACGGCCCTCTTTGGGAAATAAAGCTGGAACACCTAATGACTCCTGCGCTCGTCGCACATTATGGAGATAGCAAAGCTAGTCGCAATGCTCGAGTCGCCGTCTGCGCCACCTAATATAGAACAAAGGATGCCTGCATGCGAGCCGTTATAGGTACCATTTAAATAATGGGCATACATACAGGACATTCTTGCCAGTACACAACAGCCATGCATATCCATGCGGAAAGGATCTGCGCTTATGTCTGGCAAGTAAAGCTCACCAACAGTTTTTTCGTTTTTGTAGATGTGTAGTAAGTGCACGTTTTCCTTCATGGTCAGTTCTTACTGTTCGGCTTAAAAACGGCCTGTTCAAGAGATTATCGGGTCACACCATAAATGTTACAAATATTATTGCCTCCTTTCACGGTGATCCCGTTGGTGGTATTACTGGCTGCCTCAGCTCCCGCCGATGCCTCCGTGTTTACAATGAATGTCCACGAGGCTATTGCGGCTCGACAAGCCTATAGTGTTTTCGCGGACATCGTTGACAGTGACTGTCTGGATGACACAAAACATTGGGCACAGCTCCAGAGGACATGCAAATGCTTTCAGAGCTCATTGTAGTTTGTGTAAGCGGTGGGAGCAGCGTCTACACGCTGTACGATGTTTTTACTAGAAGTGCTTTCGACGCCGTCCGATGTTTTTACTAGAAGTGGGACAAGCAATGCTTTCGAAGTCATCCAAGCTTCTCAATGCAATAGCGGTCGGTCAGTGTACTGTGCTCGCCGTTCTTTATTCGCCACTTACTCTGAAGCAGCGGCATGTCTCGTTTCTGGCTCGCGTTCCTCAGTGCGATGACTATCTGATTGCTTACTTTTTGCCTAATCGCTCAAATCCTTTCTTAGCATGTCAGCGATCCATCGTTGACGGATGTCTGCAGTTTTTATCCTCGAGTGAAGTCCTTCATGACGAATGACCGGAAACATGGCCATCCCTTCGTGCAAAGTCGTGTTTGCAGCCCACTATACTGCATATGGGTTTCATTTATCGTTCCACATTTTTCAGCGAAAATGAATCGCAGTGTGTCAACAAATACCTATTTGCATTTCCAATTGCCATTGATACGGTAGTAGTGGCCTCGTTTCGCATTCATGCAGTTTCGCTTGAGGCGCCGTGTGGCGCCAAGGCCGAAACCGTCATCTCGTCCGTATTGAGCAAAATTCTCCTCGAATTGGGTAAGTAAGCACTTTTTTTATCTTCTGAGAAGCTCGTCACCGCTAACTTGGCTGACACGTATGATGTGAAAGCTGGCTCCCCGTTGCAGGTGTTCTCGTAGAAAGCTGCCTCAAAAAGCGAATGTTTCACGGCGAGTGTGAGAAGCGCAATGTGCGAAACAGAATGTGATGCGGGGTAAGCCAAGCGCAATGCATGGAATGCCGAGTTATTGTGAAACCCCCAACGCATAGTGGGCTGCTATCATCGCTTGCATATAAAATGCGTAAGATGTATATTTTTTTTATTCAGCGTAACTTAGTTATGCCGTGCTGCTTTTATCTGCATAGTTCTTATAGCCAGATTTGCTATACCGTCACCTTCGTCCGAGTTTAAAACACCAGGCAACCCACAATACCTATACCTTGCAATTCATTAGAACCCCTATTTCCTCTTCAACAGAACTGAAATAATTTTAAAAAAGGAAATGACAGTTTTTCTATGCTGCAACTCGCTGACCTTGGCTGGGTATAAGTATTCAGAAGGCAATTGTGGCAATTTCACCATAAGTTGTGAGAGGACTCCGATTTTGCTGAGAAGTCTGAATAAGAGAGGGAAGCAAGTAGAGGCAGGGAGATTGACCCTCAACCCTTACTTGAGGAATGGGTGAGGGTGTGAAAAGAGTGAATGAGAGAGAGAGAAGGAGATTACTAATCACGCTCACAGTTATACACAGAGGAGCACAACAAATGTATACAAGCGGTCGCATAGACCTGGTGACTGGCAACGCCTACGTTGCTTTCATTGCTGTCGACGCACACGGCCATGGCGCAAGCATATTGGCTTTAGAAAGCGGTCTTGTGTCCAGCCCCATTCATGCAGTCCAGAGAGGGTGACGCTAGATAACATAACGGGCACAAACACACCGGACGCGTTCAGTTGTTTCTTCGGTCTCGCAAGAGCCGCAGGTGTGTCAGAAATTCCTATGCGGAACGACCAAGTCTTCGTGAACGGAAACCCCTATTCAGAGGTGGCATAATAACGTGGCAATTCTAGCGGAAAATTCGCGATGGCAGTTGCAACTTCAAAGAAGCACCGTGTTCGTGTAGGCTACGCTTTCGAAAACTAGGGGACGCCCAATAAGTGCGTGTGATTGACCGAGGCATAACGTGAAGTTGTCTTGCTGTGTCTGTTCTTGATGGCGGGATTGAAATTATCCGGGTTTTTTTCGTGGTCGGAAGACATTACCAGTAATAGCGGCATGTCCTGGTAGCCACTGAAATATGTCGTGTCCTTTCACGCGAGCTTGATGCGATAACTTCTTATCTCCTGTACCAATTGTTCGCGAGTACTGTCACTTAAGGCAAACTGCAGACACTGAAGACCTGCCTTTGAGTCACAAAATATGAGCTATTTGCGTGGTCGCTGTTGTAAAATGTATTGTATAGAGCAAGTCACAGAGCAGCAAGTTCTGCCGCCTATAAGTCGTTAAATGCGTCAACTTGAATTTCATTGTGACTGCTGCAGCAGGAATAAAAGACTGCACCTGATGAACAACGACTACACCTGCAGCCAGAATAACCACTGCACTACCCCCGTACCCCGCCATTAAAAAAAAAAAGCAATGTCCGAGTTAGCCAATAATAATAAATAATTGCTTGGGTTTTACGGGCCGAAACCCCGATATGATTATGAGGCACGCCGTAGTGGGGGATTACGGATTAATTTAGACCACTTGGGGTTCTTTAACTTGCACCAAAACCTAAGCACACGGACGTTCTTTGCATTTCGCCCCCATCTTAATGCGTCCGCCGCGGTGGGGAATCGAACACGCCCTCGAGCTGCCAGAGTTAGCTAGGACACATCGTCTGCGTATCAGGCAAACAGCTATATAGGCGCACCTCTGCTACCGCTTAAAATGTTGGGCCATTTTTGTGGCCTGTTTTAGTTGCACATTCGGACTGCCTCCTGGCTGCAGCGCAACTCGGTTCCCAATGCAAACGTTTGTGAATGAGGAAGGATCAGCCAGCTCTAGACAGTAGATGGTCTCAGCTTTAACTGATGCTGTCACACACGGCTGGTGCAGGAATTTGTAAGTGTCATTGAGCCATTTTTCGTGTTTTGATCCATTTGGGGGCTTGGAACATTAAGTCTTATTGCGTATTCAAGTAGAAAAAAAAAGTGTTAATGTTTTTCTTTTTTTCACATTGGCCAAAAATATATTATTCGTGAAGAGTTTCTCAAGCGCGGCACGGCCGCCGGATTCTTGAAGGTAACTTCTCTTACCGGTCGCAAGCGTGTCCGCGACTTCCTTCCTGGTGTCGGCTTCCGGTGGTCCGTCATCCTTGTATACAGATCAGCCAGCGCCCTCCCCTTGTTCGCGCGTTTTTATTTTTCTGTCTTTTTCCTTTTTTTTTTTTTAGTGTCTATCACTTCTTCCGCGCTTTTGGCGGGTAGCGAAGGAGTTGATATGCGAAGGCGTGACGAGACTTGCCCCGAAATAAACACGCCGCATAACTGGGTTAACACCATCGTGCGTTGCTCACTCCAGGAACCCGCGCGCGTGTGCTGCCTCCTCCTTCACGGTGCGTGCGCAAAAAGATTTGCGCGATTACGTGTTTATTCGCTATTCATTGCCGTTGTTCTCCGCGCTGTTGAGAGAAACTGAAGCAACTCCCTTAGTCGGTATGTAGAAAGCGTATTGGCGGCTATATATATAAAAAAAGCACCAAGCGTAAAGAATAAGCGGTCCTATTGGGCATTTGAGACGGCTTGCCGTTTCTCTTGACCAGATTCTGCTGCGACGCGCCTTTTTTCAAAGTTCATCACGTGAGCTTCCGGTCTGACGTGCCACAGCCGCTGCATTTCCTGCACGCACGGTGCGCTCAGTTTCGGCATCTCCTTGATCGGGGCCTTGAATTTCGATGATTATTGTCCGAAATTGAGTGCGTTTTTTGCAATTAAAAAAAGCGCATGCCATAAATTCTCACGTCCTTCAATTGTTTCATATAAACAACGGCCCTCAACTTAATAATTAGAAAGTTAACGTGTTTTTGTTAATCACTCATTTGAATGTAAGTTTAGGTGCGGCAAATTTTTTCCACCTCCGTGTATAGAGTTCGTTTGCGAAGACTACAGGGGCCTTACAGTCGTAGCATTTGTATGAAAAAATCTGTGTTCTCTAAAAAAACTGTGTGTATGTTGGGGGGTGGGGGGGAGGGACGGGGGCGAATTCTCGGCGGATTCCAGAATCACTGATCCTCGACGATGTCTGTGATGTAAGAAATGCGTGCGAGCTGATGGGACTTCTTGGCTGGATGGACATTCTTGTAGATATTTGTCAGAATACTGACCAGTGACTCTTTGAACGCAGCCGTCAATCCCCGAGTATGAAAATGAGGCGCCAGCTTGCGCGGCCATCCTTCCTATAATGCATTACATAGCAGTTAGCAGGTGATAAGAGGTGTCGAGCGACGACACTATTGCTGTAAGGCTTCTTCTCTTATTTAGGCGGTGAGTGAGGACGTTTGCACATGCCGTTGATACAGTCTATGGTGCTAGAATGTTCGTGTTCGTTTTCTGCAGTGTACGTTCAAGTAGCATTGGTCGGAAGATGGCCGGAATTTCAACGTCTATGTTTATACGAGACGGCCGTGAAACTTGCCTGGTCCATGTCTTTGGTGACGTCGTCTCCTGGTTTGGCTTGTATTCACAAGTGTCGTGGTTTGTTCTTCAAATGTTCTTCACGCTGCAGAGACCTGAAAATCCCCGCTGTCTCGTCGAGTCTTGATGAGAGCTGCGTGGAGTGCAGCGGATTGCAGTGGCCCGCTTCGCAGCGAGTTCCATGTAGCTAGCACACCAGCTAGGGTGCTTTGACACTCGCCTGCTCAAGATCCTGAGGCACTTAGTAGTCCATGGCTAATATGGAATGTTCATAGGGCAAAGTGTGACTGAAACTACACAAGAAAATTACCGAGCAAAGGTGGCTAGACCTATTACCGTTGTACATATATGTGCTAGCGCATATTTCTCAGCGGTGTTTTTCTATCTACCGTTTAGCGTGTTGGTTCAAGCTGCACCGTTTGTGGAGCAACCACTTAATACTTCAATGCGCTCTGTGTGTTACAGCATCATGTATCTCACTTGCTTTTGAGTTTGGCAGTGAAATAGGCAGCGACGTCACGGGTGACTCATCGCTCTGAGAAGAAACGCGTATCGCGAGAAATAGCGCAGAAAATTTATTGACAAATTATTAATATAAGTGATATTAAAAATATGAGCTAGATGACGGCGCCGGGCCGCTCTGCAGTGTCACTCAAGCTGCATTCTAAATATTTCCTCGATCCTTCGCGCATGCGTTTATTGTGACCACAGGCTCGTTTATTCAACTTTATTTATTACTTCGTGCATGTCCAAACTCGAGACAAGTTCAGAGGATGAAGGAGGCTTGAAGAGACGAGAAGTCGTCGTCGAACAAGGAATATCGCTGGAGCCAACGCTTAGGCAATGTCCCCTTGTACGGGCACATGTGCAACACGCAAAATATTTTGTAACAGCGCATGTTTGAAATACTATAGCTTGAAACGTGCGTTAGAGTTGGGCGCGCATTTGTAGGGGTTGTTCAACACTTTAGGGTCCGGTCAATAGGAGGTGGTGGTGATGTTGCAGCAGGCGGGGTTAGCCTGGCCTGAATGGCCGGCTATTGTTCCGCCTGAGCATCTCCTGAATTTTAGGTGTCTGTCACCACGTGTTGAACAGCCCAGTGTCTCGCAGGGAGACCAGCAAAATCCTTTGCACGCTCCTCCTCGTTGCCGCGGGCCCGGTCAGTAGTGCAGCAGTGCACTTAAGAGGTTGTAAAGCTATATGGTAAAGAAGTTTTCTTTCTTTTTTACTGGCGGTTACAGCGAAGACGGGCTAACAATAACTCAGCGTGAAGGAAGAATTTTTACAGCAGCAAGGTATGCATTGTGCGAAACGATAAAACTGCCTTACGCTGCTGCACCTTCCGTTTAGGAGATCAAGATACGGGTGTCGGACACTTCCCCGATCGTGAAGTTCCCACAGAACTGAATTGAACAGACAGCATATACAGTCAAAACGTGCAACTTTGAAAGCACGTGGTCTCTGTTTATAGGGACGGCGCAATCTACGTATACGTCCTTACGTGCGCTTCCTGCACGGAGAACGCTTCCAGCACTTGCTGATTTCGGCCGCTCATCAGATAAGTCCACGAACGTCCGTAAGCCGCAAGGGGAGGCGCGGCGCTTGATCTCTCCTCGCCGAACGAGCTGTTATTCTCATGGTACTTCACAAGGGTCGGCGGCGGCGGCTTGTTAGCGGAGCCTGGTTGTTCCATGCGGACGGATTTAGCTTGCTCGCGCGTCCACTACAGGAATGCGTGCGTATTCTGTGTGCCCATGGCTTCGAGAAGAAACGCTGGAACCGTATTTTTGCTGTTTTCTTTTGCTTCTAGTGCGAGAATCTGTTGGGTAGCGACATGTTCACGCCCCAGGTGCGTTTGAGGCGCTTCCCCCCACCCCCCTCTCCTCTCTGTTTACTAGCCTCTAACTGCTGTCAGGGCGGGGTCGAAGCATTCCCGGCACCGTTCAGGCCCTCGCGAAAAGGCGAGCGCTATTTCGAGAGCGCTTGTATAGTACATTTCCGCGTAATGAGTCGAGGCGCGAGACGCCGCTGGGCACCCATAGAATAATATGGGAACGAGAATGACCCGTACTGACGAGCGCCGTAGTATACGGGTGCCTTGGGCAGACTTGCGCGAGAGCACAAGTAGCCGCTCTGTAGGCGCACCGAATACATCGTGGAACCGCGGTGGTGCGGCGTCGCAGATTTATCTTCTATAAAAGGGCCGATCAGGATCGTTCAGCAAGCGAATGGTCAATTTTCATTTCTTTCATCTGTACAATCTGTACACTCCCCTGTAGCTGAGGCGAGCGGGGTGGATGTAGTTGTGCGCATATTTGCTACTAGACTGACCCGTGCATGATGTCGAGGAAATGGAATACAAACTAGCTCCCAAAACTATTTTGAAATAAAAGAGAATCAGAAGAACACCATACAGCTCAAAAGAGAGGATCAGTATGTGGTACGTTCATCATGTTGTCAGATCTTATCGACACAAAGCCTCACCGCACGGTTATTGCAGCCACGGTCGTTGCAGCCACGCATGTTATACACATAACCTACTGGCTGACATTGCACTTGTGACCGTGTGCTGAGCTGGAGACTCAAATGTCTATTGCAAGCAGTGAATCGCGTCTGAAATGGGAGCCGTCACCTTGTCCTGCTAGTTCGAAGTATGATGACTGTTTTGAACTCAAATTTCTTATGAGCGCGGTTTACAGTACTAGGAAACGCTTTTCAGCAAGCGCAGGTGGGAACGTTGCGAACTACCTTGTTTACGCACGCGCGCTTGAAGTGCGTATGCGTATATACAAGATTGTGACTTTGTACTTGATTGCGCCTACAAAACAACACGTTGAAATACAGCCTACAAGACTCGGCCACTTATTCCAAGAAGGCCACTTATTCCATTGACGCCGCTTTCCCGCTTCCGCAAAACCAATTGGACACGTAACAGCAATACGCTCAGTCGACTCACTCGCGTGCCGTCCGGAACGGTGCCGCGTGGCTCGCGGGTGATTTGGGCCAGACAGCAGGAAGCAAGCCCACAATACACGGTGTTTCGTTCTGACGTAAAACGAAAGGCACGAAAAAAGAAACGAAAAAAAAAAAAACGACCAGCGGCTGGAGAGAAAGCGCAACGTCAACGTTGCCGCCACGCATGATCGGGACGACGAGCCCGTAACACTTCCGTGCCATCGCGAACAGCTTCTCAAATAACGGACGCTCGCTGCTTGTGCGCCCTTCGTGGCACCCTTCAGCTTCAACAGTGGAGGCGGGTGTCGGCTCCTCGAGTATATCACTTGCCTCTCGAAAGCTCGCGCACGTCGCGGGTGCGTCTCCTGCGAGATCGGGGCGAGCGGACGAGTGAGTTCCGCGACTGTTTAGTACCTTTCGCCACTGACCGGAAGCTGTTTTTCAGGAAGCGCGGTATTAGGGACGCTTGAGCTCGATCGGAGCACGCCGTCGACTTGTTCTCATTCGCGGGCAGCGGCGACGAGAGAGCGGAGGAGAATTTCGGCCGCTCAGGCGTTTCCACCTTCTGTCAATGGAAGCGGTCCCCGGTGGCGCCGGCGAGTGTTGACCGCGCGCCGACGAAAGCAGTTTGTTTGGAGCGTCCGCGTACGTGTTCGCGGTCGAGGGAGTCCCCATCCTCCCACGGTTCTGTGCGCGATGGTGCGTGTATTCTCAATTAAGCCGACCTCTGCACCTGCCGCAGAAAAAAAAATAGACAACAAACAGTTACAGAGAATACAAGCCGTTGCAGCTCCGTTACAAATTAGCCAGTCTGCGCAAGGTGACTTCTCTTTCAGGACGTGTGAATGAGGGTGTTTAAAGACACACAGCCATGAGTGCAGTATATTTAGCGCACACAAAGTGGTAGCGACGAAAAAAAAAAAAACACGTTGGCTTAATTGGCACTAGAAATAGCAGTAGTATATCCAAGTATGCCTGTCTCCGCACATCTGTCTTACATGATTTGTTTAACGATGATTAACGAGTGCTTTAACAATGAAATTAAAGGGCCAGCCTACCATTCGGTGGTTCAAGAACAACGTTTGCGAAACATATACCTTGAAGACGGCCGCCAGTATATTCTGAAACATCACTGTTCATTAAAGTTCAGTAAGTAGCTGACAGTCAGCATATAACACCCATAGTGCCCTCAAACGATACACAATAGCGTGTGGCCCCACATCCCAAAGTCGATGGCAGTGGCCGCTGGCGTGGTGTATCTTTGGTCATTATAAGAGTGGTCTACGAGTTATGCAGGGCGCCTCAGCCAGACATGGCAGTAATGAGGTTGCAGTAATTACATTACGTTTTGCTTTGATGAGTAATGGGACGAATAACTTTTGTGGGTTGACGAAAAATCCCTGAACACGGGGTGTCGACGGAGTCAACGTTTCGACAAGTGATCTTATCCTCTTCGAGGCAGCAGCTGAAGATAAGACCACTTGTTGAAACGTTGACACCCCGTGTTCAGGGATTTTTCATCTCTTCAAGCTTCCGTCTTCTCTTCTGCCTTTTGTGGGTTGGTGAATCCCTAATGTAATGAAATTAGTTCAAGCGAGTAATTTCCCGAAATTTACTCACTACTTTCCCAATTACTTTCCACTAAAATATAGCGTGTATCCTTCCCCGGAATTATGGTATAAAGAATTGAGCAAAAACAGGAACGAAAAAAAAAAAAAAAACTCACAGGGTCCCTTATGCATACGCCTAAGACGACTCGAAGGCGAAAGCAATCTTCTTATTTTCCTTCTCAGTCGATGTAATGACCCCCCCCCCCTCCCAAAAGCACCCCTGCGAAAGCTTTATGCACCTAACGTGGTTTTGCACTGCCTCAAGGATCGGAGGCATTGCTTCTGCACCTCACCTGGTTTTGCCCCGTCTCCGTGATCGGCCCACCTTTGACCAAGTGACGATGTCGTGTAATGACATTATCATGTGACACCATGATGACGTCACATTTTTTTGGGATCTGTGGCGTCAACACGTGATGTTGATTTTTTGCATCACTCGTGTTGCCGCCGCGGGACGCCGACGGTAAATTTTAGCGTTTAATGAGGCATCTAAGGCTTCCCCCTTAATAACAAAGGCAAGTTAATCTGAGTCCCAAATCTCAAGCGTGGGAAGTTAACAAATATCTTGAGATTTCAATGCACATGTGCTGTCAGTAAAGTTTGTATGAGTTCTGCGTGAATGAGGAACTTTGTTAAAGAAATTTCAAGGTAGTTTCATTATCTTTCAAAAGTATATAGTAACGTAATGCCATTATTTTCGGCTAGCTGTAATTTGTAGAGTAATTTAATTACACTAAAATTTGAGAAAATAATCAGTAACGTTTAATAAAATATTTGTGGCGCAACTGAGACAAGCAAGAAAACAAGAGAAGACAGGATAGGTTTTGTTTTCTTGCTTGTCTCAGTTGTTCCACAAATATTTTATTAAGCTATGCACCAACTCGCCCAGCGTCCCACTCTGCTAAAAATTAGTAATGTATTTTAATTACTTTTCAGGAGCAATTTTTTCATCTCTGGTCCCAGCTAACTTGTACTGAGAGCTTTATAAAAATCCGAGAGTTCTAGAAAAAAGCCTACCAAGTGCGTACTAGCGGTAGTCGTGCGTATGGATACACCGCTACGTTCACTGATTGCCGCACCATACAAGGCCTCGTCGCCTAGGTTGGTTGAATAAGCTTCCCGACCTAACTGGCGGTGCCGCGGTATGATGAAGCGTCTTCGTAAGCTGGCGCAACAATGTTGTCTCATGTAGTACTCAGTATATCGTCAAGTTTCTAGAGGCTCCTATCTAAAAAAAATTAGAGGAGTGCGCAAACTGACATTCGCAAGTACGCCCTCCCCCCCCCCCCCCCCCCCCCCCCCCCCCAGCACGCTTGACAGCCCACGCTTATCAATGCTTCAGCGGCACGTTTTCATACCGCGATCATGGAAAAGCGTGAAGCCCTGTACCATGCGCCGATAAACAAATGCACCCGTGTTTCCATCAAAGTTTGCTTGGAATCGCTTGAGTAGAGGCGCGCGAGCGTGCATCTAATTCATATACGGCGTATTTTGCGGGCTTTTGTTTTTCTTCTCGGAAAAAAGAACCAGGCAAACTTCAGCGCGAAACAAATGCTTGATTGCGAGGTTATTCGAGGCGGCCTACAACTTTACAATTGACATGTTAGAGAATCAATGAATAATTCAAAAGTTGACCAATAAAAACAATTGATCAATCGTTAGCGATTTTAAAAACAAATTGTAGGTACACACGGCTGTGCAGTTGGTACGAATTTGTTTAGAGCTCCTGTTTTTCGTTTTGTTTTTTAATGTTGGTCCAAGTTAGCTGGGACACCCTGTATACGTAGCACGACGCCATTGTATTGGTTGCGTATCTTTTTTTTCTTTTTTTTTGCGACCAGGTAATTTAAACCACCGCCGGAAAATATACGAACTCAACGCATATACCAAATTGACGCACGTCTTGAAAGGAAACAGCGCCGGTTGTTAGAGCGCGAGCAACGCGTTGTAGACCTTTTTAAGGTGCTCGAGGATGCGTGTAGCGTGTAGCGTTTCTATTGAGATTCGATAGGGAAGTGTTTCAAGAAATGCTGAGTATTAAAAAAAGAAAGCAGGCAATTATCTGAGCGTACTGCTGGGGGCCAGGAAGGTTCATTGTAAAAATATTCTCGTCCTTAAGAAAGTTCCAAAGATAGTAGCCATGGAAGGCAGCGCGATCTTAAAGGCGATCGCTCAGACCCGCTACGCAGTTTATTCTGTACCACCCGACCGACTGCATATAAGCACACGAAAGGGGCCGTTGCTACCGCCTTTGCACGAATGCGCGTCGAACGCCATATATGTATATTTTTTTTTCCTCGACGCCTGAAACGGATGTCATACGGATGTGTCGCAGTTCGTGATCCGCATTTGAATCCCGGTGTGACACACCACGAACGATGCGCGGCCGCTTCGCGACGGGAGGCGAGGGTGCGGCAGGGTCCGGCCGTCTGACTGCGTGCTTGGCGCCCACTGTCTGCATGCTGCGTCCATCGGAGGGTGAGCTTCGCCGCCATCGTCGTGTCTGCTGCCCGCGCGCTTTGCGCGTCGTTCTTTTGTTTTCTCGTAAGCGCTACAACTGTTACCGGCGCAAGTGGAGCATTGGGCCAAGCGACATGAAACGGCGCGGAAAAGAGAGAGCAGCGGCGCGCTGGCGTACGGCTGCGCGCACGTTCACCGCTTCCTCTTCGAGCCCCGGCGCGTATGCGGCGCTCGGGGTGCACGTAGTCGTGCCGGCCGGCACGGAGGCGGCTTCGCCCAAGCGCGCGCGGCGCAGTCAGCGCGCCGCGGACAACGCTCCACTCGGGCGCCTTGGGTGTTGGCGAGGGACGGATTTGGGGCCCCCTCTGAGAAAAAAAAAAAAAGCGAAAGAAAAACATCCGCGAGGAGACGGTCTAAGAAGGCCAAAACAAAAGGCAAGAAGCCCAGCGGAAACCCTCATGAAGAAGACGTCAAGAGTGTCTGCGAGGTCGTGCTTGTGCACGCTCAGATGTCCTCTACGTGGAGCAGCGCAATGTTGGATACCAGAACCGCACGAAGTGTGCGTTATTGCGACGAAAATGAAAGTCCTCAGATCTGTATACACAAACGCCGGGACTCCTGTTAAACGGTGTTGATCAACACGACCGATGAACAGGAACGACCTAGTAATGGGTATACCGTATGGATATTTTCGCAGAACACTGCATTCTTAAAACCTAGTCCATATTATGCTCAGACAAATATTGAGCAAGGGCAATGGTTGAGCGGTTTCGATGACACGGGTATTACTGGACGCATTCACAAAAGTTTCCTTTCTTGAATACAGTCTTTCAGGGGGCGGCTGCCTTTCCGCTGTCTTTTTCCCCACTCCTTCCACCCGTGCAGGGTATCCGACCATAGCTATCTCTGTCTTTCTATGCAATCTTTCTCTCTCGCTCTCCCTTATGTTCGATACCACGACTGCGTGGAGCCTTCTTTCATTCTTTGTTAAATGTGAAAAAAAAATGGTGGAAGTGTGACCACAACTTGAGTCGCCCATCCCAACATCATAGATCGTACATCGTACAGTTGGTTAAACATCGTACAGTTGGTTAAACATCGTACAGTTGGTTTACGTAACACCGTACAGTTTGTTTACTGAAGATGGGTCGATCTCACCAACTGCATTAATTCGTGCGTCGCTTTCTGAGCTTGACATAATGCTACTCAACGTTGGACATAGCAGGACACGATAATTAATTATTCGCATAACTTGAGGTAAGGGTCACTAGTCTAGTGCATACGAAAGCGTAACTACAGCTTTGATCTAGCACGAAGGGGCAGCCGTGGCGTGGATTGGAACCCGGGCCCTCGATGGTATTTGGCGAGCGACGCGTGCTCGTCCCCACCCTTTTCCCAGAGCCATCGGACATGCACGAAGGCCGGAAGAGACTGCGCGCCGCCTCTTCCGCTTTGTTCCAAAGATGCCGTCGTTAAAGCACTGACCTTTTGCAAAACGAGGCTTGCGTTCGCTGCCGCTTACGCAATTCAAGGAGCAGTCGTAAAGAATGCCCTCCTCGGCCTTTCTCGCGCTTTCACTTCCGAGCGACTCCACTGCAGGGAATGCCGCGCGCGCACCTTTCACACGATTTCCGGAATTGCGTAACCGAGCTGCCCGAGAATACGTATGTCGAGATCGCGATGGCCGATTTAGACGCTGCGCGCATTACACGGCGAAGAGAGAATGGAGCGAAAAATAGAACGAGCGTGTACGTAGGTGCCATTTAGGCACGCCAGTGGTGTCCGTATGAGAGAGCAGAACTCGAACGTCTCAAGTGAAGCCGTTCAACTCTCCGGCATTCCATTTCCTGGGCTACGTGAAACGGAGGGGGGAGGGGGTGCGTCAATCCCTGCAATGTATCTTTGTTTCCTCGTCGCCCGGCAGCTCAGAGAAAAGTTCCTAATCAAACAATACATGAGCGAGTGCCTCTTTTCCTGCATCAATTTTTAACATATTGACCACACGTTGGCATATCAAAAAGATGATCTTTTGAAAGCATGGCAACGCGCTTCATCGAGGTTACTTGGCTGCCGAGAATGGCAACTATTTTGTCGGAAATGTTTGACTGGCAGAGGTTGGCCTTGCAAGTAGGCGGGGCACATTTTCTTGCTATTCGCAAATCTCTTGGGAAGAACACTATATGCTAGCGGGTGTCGACGGCAACCATTCATATTTAAACACACGAAAATTTGATTTATGCGTTCAGCATATGCCGCACAACTGGAAAACGTCTGCCTATATCCGAGAAGCTGCAGCCTAAACATAAATCTAGCATCTTTTTTTTTTTTTTTTGGTCATATGGCCGCGTTCTATGCGCTAAAGCTTTAGTCTGTTGATGTCTGCGTTAACACGGAGCACAGAAACTCAATTCCGGAAGGAAACGTCTGCGTATTGCGCCAGACGCGGTATTCGCGCGTGCACGTGTCTCATCGGTCATTTGTTCGAGGAGATACATGCACACGCACAAATAAATCGAAAGGGTCGTTAGCCCGACTAAGACTAGCAGACCTTTCGACGGCACAAGCGGCGCGGCGCTGGGAGCCTTCGACCATCAAACACCATCGTATGTCAAGAAGTATGGGCACAGCGTTCATGTGGACGACCAGGGGTTATTCGCGGCGCACCGAACGCGTGATCTCGAACGAGCTATCATCGGCGCCGTAATCTTTATAGTGCGCTGCCATCAACCTTCCCGACTCGCCTTCTGATGCTGCGACCCTCGATAAAGACGTGCGCATCGCCATATCCGCCGGTGTGGGGACGAGCGCCGCGCGGCGTTGAATGGCCGTTGGCACTGGGGTCGCCCCGGAGTAGCGGCTGCCGCCACCGGGGGTGGCCCACATTTCGATCCGCCGTTTGTTGACTTCGACTGCACGAAGGAGGAAGTCATTGCGGATGGAAATGCCTTTCCCGGAACGCTCCAAAACGCCCAGAACTGGGTTGCCTTACGTAACGATTGTCTTAATCGTGAAGCGGAGCGCTCTCTCCGCCGGAGTACGGCCGTTTTAGCCCTTCTCTCGGGGCCTCTGAGGCCCTTCACTTCCTACCTATAGCACCGCTCGTTGTATACATGCCGGCGTGTGCCGCGCGCGCGTGTGGCTCCATATCGTGCAAAAGCGTGCGGCGACTATATGCGCGCCAACGACCCTGCTTGAACAACACTGCTCAGAGATTGAGCGCCCACATTTATAAAATTAGTAAACCGGAGAAGCGTGAGCAACAGCATTCGCGATAGTGGTCATAGAAGGGAGCCAGAGAAGCGTACAACTCGTAGAAAGTGAGCTGGCATGATGCTGCCTATGCACTGTGTCCACCATTTACTGCGGACTTTTGTTTCGTGCGCTCTCTCCGAAGGAACAAAACGGACAGCAATAGGTAACGCAGTGACTATTATAGAGCAGAAAAGAAATATGCGCCACAGATATAAGGAGTGCTTCAGACTGAACCTTCGGCTTTTCCGATGGCGTTACTGGTCGCAAATAAAGCCACCTTATTGTGTCAGGTCAGGCGATTTATCCATTTCAGAGAACGTGAACCACGAGTTAAGAGAACACTAACAAAATAAAAAAAACATCGCGCTCCTGGAATGGAGGAGAGCGAGAGAGAGATGCAAATGAGGCAAAGGCAGGGATGTTAACTGGAATTGGAACTTGACGTTTTCTGCCCTGCACTAGGGGAAACGGGAAGTAACTATACCAATATAAGCTGATAGACAAGCAAGCACTGTGCATCACGTGAAATCAGAACGGGACTTCTCAGGCGAGCAGTTGGGAATAGAGAGCTGCACTGTGTTCGTTGTGCACAGTGATGAAGAATATAGGTAATACTATATACATATCCCAACTGCAAGCTGAATACACCTGATGGAGCAGCGTATAGGTCAGCTATTTTCCGTAATGAGCAGGGCAGTGACCTCATAACATTCTTGCGCATTCCTTTGAAAATGAACTCTATTGGAAACTCAGACAGCTCTAACTACGCTAAAATGATGGAATTTCTAACGATATATGACATAATTTCTTGAATCCCAGCCACGGCGGCCGCATTTTCGATGGAGGCGAAAATGCTTGAGGCCCGTGAGCTTAGATTTAGGTGCACGTTAAAGAACCTCAGGTCGTCGAAATTTCCGGAGCCCTCCACTACGGCACCTCTCATAATCATATCGTGATTTTGGGACGTTAAACCCCAACAATTATTATTGTTATTATATAATTATTGTTCTTCGACGATGGCTTATGTTACCCACACAGCAGTATAGGGAAAATTCTAAACTGAACCTGCTCGCTTACGGATGGCATTGCGTAAGAGATCACTTTGGAGCATAACGGGCCCGCCACTTACATTCGAAGTACCGTGCCTCGGGATGAGAATCTGTTAGTATTGAGTACCCACTCTCGTCGCGTAATATATTCGTAAGCGTTTAACTACACTACACTGCACGGCTGGTTGCGCCCGAGACTTCCTCGCGGTGCGCCGGCACGCGTTAGCGAGTGCAGCGAAACGGAGGAGGAAATCAGTTTTCAAGGCAAAAGACTCTCGTTTCGCGTGCTTCGCGTGAGCCGCAATCTGAGATCTCGGCAATTTCCAGTGGTATGTGCGTCTTATTTTACCAGGAAAATACCACTCGAAAGCCCTACGAACGCGTGCCGCGAATTGCGCGTATACTGGTCGTGGTAACCGCATGTTTCGCTTTCACGGCCTTGGCAAAAAAGAAGCGCAGGAGTCGTGTCGCGTTCATGACGCTCTCCGTGCAAACGGCGGCAGATTGGTCTGCGCGGGAAAGCTGGCACGTAGCCAGCAATTTTTTCCTGGGGGGGGGGGGGGGGGGCACTTGCTGAAAACCTCGACTATTTGAGCAAAACGCCTATTTTCATTATTTATTTTCGTGCACAGGTACAACTAACTGCGAAGCTTTTCGTTGCAGTGTGCTGTGCACCCCGGGCGGTAAGGTGGCCTCTTGTACAGTTTTTATTTTCACGACAACAAAAAAAAAGTGAAAAGAAAGATAGGAAAGTGATGCCTAAATGCGACGAGACATGTAACATATCCGGGAAGCTGGAAAAAGTAAGGTAGTACTGCCACACTATAGACATTTAATCACGCGCGGGCAGCATTAGGGGGCTTACGTTTAAGGTTCGGAAATGTTGAGAGAAATTCGTTCCCTGAAAGTCTACAAATAATGCGGCGAAAGAGTGTAAAGAAACACAGAAGCAAAGAGAGTGACGAGAAGAAAACAACATGGAGAAGCGGTACCTCCCCATTGCCCTTGAGTTATGAAGCACACCAGGAAAAAAAAAAGAAAAAGAAAAACGAAACATTGGCGAGATTAGTTACCAACTACAGTTCTCTACGGACAAGTTGCACGCATTCAGCATGTACGCAACTAATGAGTTATCGGCTGAGTGCAGAGCGATGAATGGGGACTCCAATTAATATTCCTGCCTTCACTTGATTGAAAATGGGGGTGGGGGGATGCTCCCTATTTCTAGCATTAAGCAGCGTTTCTCATGATGTTTATCTCGACTCCCAAAGCATATATAGAAGCGGCCCAGTAAGGTGGTGAAGCAATTAAGAGCCACCGCACCTTGAGCCGGCTGACGGAATGCTCACTTGAGCTAGCTGCAACGCTTCAACCTTTGTTATTGTTTTTTTTTTTTGCGCCAAAGGTGTACCTCGTTTTCCCGTACCATTCATCACCGACTGCCGAGCGCTCAACCCAGTCGTGCCCAGAACGGACTACCACGCGAAAGTCAATAGTGGCTGGAGGGAGTCGCTTTCTATAGCGAAGGCGAAAGAAAGGAAACAATGGCTAAAAAAAGGAGCAAGCGAAGCCGATCGCTCTTCGTTAGTGCCACGGGTGCCAGCAGGATATCACGCTCTCCTGTACCAGTTCACCGCTCCCGTATTGTCATTATTTCTCCTGCGGAGGACCCTTGGCAAACGGGAGCGTACTTGTGCATGACGCGGATGAAAAGAAAATTTCCCTGGTTGCTTTGTAGTATGCGAGACGCTAAGTGCATAAACCAGGCATATTGGCGAGTGGCAGTTGATGAGATGACAGGACGAACGTCGTATGATTGCGCCACGTGCAAAGCATACTAGGAGAAACCATCGTTTAATTTCCTCTTCGTGTACTCTCCAGTGAGCCACGGCACATCTGCAAAGTTATGACGGCGTAAACTGATGCGTTGTGAGATATTTTTCCCAATATTAGGAGTCGTCCGGTAACGATGCAAAGTCTTTGCAACTTCATTTCTGAAAGCGCCGTACTCAGTACATTAATCAACAAGGAATAATGAAACATTTAGAATCGACCGTAATAAATAAATTTGCTTGAAGCAAAAGGTGCGTACAAAATCACACAGGGAATCAATATACCGGAGTAGCGTTACCAGAACATTTTTCATATGCAAGAAACTACAGATGAAGAGATGAAAGTTATTATCCTCTAGGTGAAAGATGACGTAGAAAGGTCCCATCAGCAAACAAAATAATTAAAAAACTCTCATGAAAGAACGATCATTAAAGGAAAGAGGCACGAAAAATTATTCAAAGGAAAAGCAGGACACTGCCAAGCGCACAGACTTTTGTTTAAACCTTTGGTAAAGCAAAAGTCTGCGCACATGGTCACCCTAACCACTACCTGCATCTTGACGACGTAGCAATGTGGATGAGTGCCCTTCTAAAAAAATAGAACGCTTTTCGGCAGCGAAACTTGTAGCAAAGAGCACCGAATGCACGCGATTAACGTTTTCTGTAAAGGGGTAATGAAACTGACCGAACAAACTCAACGAAGCCATCGAAATATCATGTTAATACCAACCAAGGGGCCTGTCATCGTTTTTTTTAAATTTATTTTCTATCAACAAGCTATATGTCACAAAAACATCAGTTTCTCAAACACAAACTTTTCTTTCTCCGTTAGCAGCCGCATCGTCAAGCCGTTCCGTGACCATGGCAGACAAACGAAGTGTACAGAGCACGAGATTTCCAGGTGCGCATATACTCACTGCGTATGGCCCAGGGCTCCATGCGGCGCAGCCCCAGCATAGTCTTGACGAGCGCGGCCGAGCACTCGCTGGACACGTTCGGGTCGGAACCGAACTGAGTGAACACGGGCAGGCCCATCTTGAAGGCCTGTGACACGGCCTCGGCCACTAAGGGCTCGATGTCTTCCACGGTGGACGTCTCGGCCGACGCCGAAGGTGCTTCCGTGCTGCCGACGCCGTCAGCGTGCTGCTCCTCGTCGGCCGCGGCCAAGAAAGCGCACGCGGCGGCCAACACGACCACCACTACCAAGTACCGGGGCCGAGCCATCGCACGAGTGTAACACACTACTGTATTGCCCTGTGCCTCTCGAGTGACTCCTGGAGCGCCGAAATATCCGAGGACGCACTGCAAGCTGGCCGCCACGAGAAAGGGGCTTTTGACCGGCAAGAAAGGAGTGCACCGCCGCTCTTGCTCCTCACCCCCGCCGAAACTTCGGCTCCGCAGGGTGAAAGTGTGGAAGGAAAGACCGTAGACGTATTTGGGGGGATGCATGGAGAGTGCTCCGCCTTCAGACGACCTCACACCCTCAACACCACCCTCACCGCCTAGCCCTTACCCATCACTTCTTCCCTTAGAAGAAGAAAGAGATAAAGGGGGACACCTGATGCACGACCAGACTGTGTTATTGTTTCCTTCTCATCCTTGTCCTGTTTTGTGTTTCTCGCCTGCTGTCCGCCTGTATGCATATTTAGGTCTCAGGAAATTCAGCACCGCGAATGAACTAAGTGATAGCTGTTCGGAGAAGTGCTGATTGAAACCAAGCGAGCGCTTTGCCTTTGTGAGGCGGATCGGTAATCGAAGGCTCCGCGTGTAATACCGGTGTCACACGGTAACTTTTGATCACGATCGGACATGGTCCACATGAAACTTCACGATCGCGATTGGATCCTTTCCGCAAGCTGCGGAAGGGATCCAGTCACTGTTTAGAAATTTGATCCTGATAGGACTCGATCGCGATCAGCGGCGTGCCGTGTAGCGCAGTGACAATTCAGGTTTGCACAATACGCAGGTTATTGTTAGCTGAGAGGTAGTTGTCGGATGCGCGTAAACAATAATCTTGGTTCATTGGCTCGTTCGCATTTAAGGAGCAAAGCTTGCGCTGAGCAAAGCCTTTCACGCCCGGAGGGAGTTCTAATCTAATCATTGAACTGCAAGAAGAGTCAATTCTGCAGTATAACCTATTTATATGCGATGGCATTAAGACAAGACACAGCTGCAAACATTTCGGTGTTTAGGGGTGGGGGGGGGGGGGGAGGGAGGCATTCAACATCCCTCCTCCCCTCTGGCTACGCCTATGTTGCGCAACTAGGATTTTCGAGAACATCAGGAGGCGCGCTAACTGTCACCGTGGTCCGGCCAGAGCGGCTAGTGGAACAGAGCATGGAGCCAGTCATGTAATACCCTCAGAGATACTCACCGGGCCCTTTCTCGACAGTCGACATGAAGGACAAATCAGTGAATTTCTTGATGTTCGCATATCTCAGAGAAAAGTACTGCATCTGATGCTCTGGGTACTATATTTATTTGTGTTTCACTACACAGCCATGAGTCGCTTCATTTCTTTGCGTGCGGCTGGCCCATGTCGTGAACGATCCCCGATCATTCGTGCGCGCTTAGCGATAAATTTTGGTGACGTTAACGATGCGCCACATATAAAAATGGCGGTAACGCAGTTGCGGATTATGTTTTCTTTCTTTTGCGCTTCTAAATTTACACAAGAACAACAACAACAGCAACAACAAAAATAACCATAAACAGTACAGCCTATTGTATGCAGAACAAAGGAAGGAGAATGGATAGAAGGGCCCGTTTTCTGTTAGACGCCACCACGGTAAACGAAGGAAAGCATAGTGGGTGTTATTAACAACGATAGTTAAAGGGCCCCTCACCAGCCTCTGAAAATACAAAAAAAAAAAAAGAACGAGCGCGTTACTCTCTGCTGTCGTTTCTCGTCTTTCTTGCGTACTTCGTGACGCAGAAACCGGGATTCACGTGACGTCATTACGGTACATACTCTAGATTGGTTCATATACGCGAGACATCAGTTGTGAATTGTCTCCTGCACTGCTTTGTCATGCAGCCGCCCACCCGTTCTTCCTGGTCTCGCGTGACTATCGTGCGCGATCAACTGATTTCACTTCGTTTTGTGTATTTTCGACTGCGCATTCGAAGGTAACAGCGTGTAGCCGACAAGAGCGAAATCCTGATAGGCTCCACGCTTTGGGCTGCCATTGTACACGTGCGTTTAAGAAATAAGTGGCGAGGAGGAGATATCGCCTGTCAGAAGGGTAGCGAAGACGAGAAAGAAACCACTCCCTCGTCTTTGAACTCGGGTTGGTGAGGGGCACTTTAAAGCGGGCAGTAAGACGTCCGTTAACAAAAAACCCATACGCCACCTGTGCTAAAAATAGCCAAGCTGCCGCCGAACCGTCGCCATAGGAACCGCCACAGTTTCTTACACCGTGGCTCAGCTAGGGACAGCGATTTCAACACATTCAGACTGGCAAGCTTTGCGCATATTCCGGATCCGCCCGTCGCCGTCTCTTGGCTGCCGCTTCTTCGGCCAAGCATGGGATACCCGGGCTGCAGCACGACGAGCTGAGGATCAACCAGTTTCGCTGTGCCAAGCTTCGCGCAACTTAGTGCAAACTTTCCGCATGTTCTTTAGTTTTTAAATTGAAGTGTAATATTATTATATTATTATCAGCGCTTGTGTTTTCAAGTCTTTCTGTGTCCTACGTCTTTTGCGCTGTTTCAATATGAACGCAAACCAATTAGCCCGACTCTCCCTTTTGCTGCAGTTAATATTATTACATTAAAGAAAAATTAATCATTAATGAAAGTTAAGTGGACGAAAAATTAACTTTCGCATTAGGGGTGTGAATGTTAATATGGGCGTTCATGTAGAACAACCCTACTTACGCATTACGCGTGCGAAGACAAGGAGTTTGTGTAGAGTAGCAACCCGGAGTTTTCTTCCGGCCCACTTAACCAACAGCTCTCTGTTCTGTTCTCTCTAGGCAGGACACTTCTGTTCTTGTAGGAGCAGTGTCAGTACGCCCCGCCACGTTGGTATATAGTGGTTATGGCGCTCGACTGGGACTCGAAGGTCGCGGGATCGAATCCCGGCCGCGGCGGCTGCATTTTCGACGGAGGCGAAAATGTTTGAGGCCCGTGTACTTAGATTTAGGTGCAAGTTAAAGGACCCCAGGTGGCGAAATTTCCGGAGCCCTCCACTATGGCGTCTCTCATAATTATATCGTGGTTTGGGGACGTTAAACCCCAGATATTATTATTATTATTATTATTATTATTATTATTATTATTATTATTATTATTATTATTATTATTATTATATTACATTCGCACTATTGTTTGCTGCAAGTCTTAGCCTAACACCTGATGCGTCAGTCCGGTATATTAGGAATGGTAGCGAAAAGTGTTTCGCCACCACACGAATTCAAGGGACGCCGAGTGAGGTGATCTTCATGCCCCGCCACGGTGGTCTAGTGGTTATGGCGCTCGACTGCTGACCCGAAGGTCGCGGGATCGAATCCCGGCCGCGGCGGCTGCATTTTCGATGGAGGCGAAAATGTTTGAGGCCCGTGTACTTAGATTTAGGTGCACGTTAAAGAACCCCAGGTGGCCGAAATTTCCGGAGCCCTCCACTACGGCGTCTCTCATAATCATATCGTGGTTTTGGGACGTTAAACCCCAGATATTATTATTATTAGAGGTGATCTTCATGTGTCTCGTCATGTGACAAGATGCAGCACTTCTTCAAAGAAGACTCAGAGCGCAAAGTGAAAGGCGTTAGACGAAGAACGGACCCCGATCCCTCTGTGTCGTGTGGGTGTGCTTCTTTGTTCGTCCTGTGTTCGAATTTACGCTCTAAGTTTTGTAGAAGAACGCAGTACCAACTAGCCCACATATTCGTCATGTTACGACTGAGCACACCAACGTTACCGCGCGACATACCGTGTTACGCCTTCGCCGAGGCTTGCCATACATCGAGTGACGAAATGAAACTAGTGGTTTTCACATTCTATGGCGGTGGATATATCCACGCATCATCGCGACATAAATATTTCGAAAATTCAGTATCCTCACAAAATGATAGGCCACACAACATTCCAATAAAAATATGTCTCATGCACTCAGTAATTAAAGTAATTTACTGAAAAATCTCAGATAACGCGATCAATAGTGGCTTGATGTTTTTGGATAAAATTATAAATAGACAACGTTATAAAAAGAAAAACTAACCTGTATAGCAGCTGCAGGACATACGTAGTTAATCTTGGTTCGTCGCTTTCTTCACGTGCAACTATCTATTTTAATTGCCTGACATAAGTGGTGCTCAGGCCCGTAGCCAGAAATTTTTCTCGAGGAGGGGGGGGGGGGGCCACTCGCTGAAAGCATTGACTATTTGTCTTAAACAAGCGGAGAAAGATTTTGGTGGTGGTTCAGAAGCCCAATGCTTAGTGAAGCCCTCCAATATATTCCCTCCTCGTCAATATTTGAGACGTAACTCGGCTGACCATGCTGTCTTTAAGGCGGAAGCCTTGAGTGTCTCGTTGCGTGGCCCCTTGAACGAAACATGGCAGACGAATGACGTACAAAAATCGTGTGACGTCATCACGACGTCACATATCTTCGAACTTTATGTCGGTATGACGTCGTCACGTTACCTCATATGGTGACGTCATGTGTCGTAATCAGTTTACATCGTCGCTTGGTCAAAGGTAGGCAGGCCTCGGAAGTAGTGCGACACCAAGTGAGGCGCACAAAGCGTCACGGTGGGGGAGGGGGGCGGGGGAGAGGAGAGGGGGTCGTCACTACACAATCTACTGAGAACGTCAGTGGGGTTTAATGCGTGTTTCTCACACTGCGGCTAGTTATGTCTTGCAAGAAGTCTGGTTGCGGATTGTATGACTTAACGCGTGACCAAGTGTGCAGCAGCCTATCTCATTCAAGTGTTACAGAGGGCGCAACATACCGCAAAAATTTTTTTTCTTTAAGAGGGGAGCTGTTTAAGCTCGGAGAAAGTCCGTCGGCCGCGTACGAAAAGGATCATCCTCATGAACCTGCACGCTCTATCTTCGTCCTCTTCTTCACATTCCCCTTCGCTCCCAGAACACGTGCGCCGATTTGTCCGGCGTGGGATGCAAAAACTCTGATGGGCGAGAGAGCGAGAAAGAAAAAGAGAAAGACAGCGATAGAAAGAAATAGAAAGAGTGAAAGAAAGAGGAAGCGAGCAATATATATATATATATATATATATATATATATATATATATATATATATATATATATATATATATATATATATAGTGAGAGAAATAAATAAAGGGAACATAGAGAAAAAAAGAGATAGAAAGAGCGAAAGAGAAAGATAGAGACGAAGAAAGAAAGAAAAATAATGAGAAACAAAGAAGATTGCAAACTGCGCTCCTCATTCAGGCTTGGCACCACTAGTGCGAAACATTCTTAATTCTTTTCTTTTTTTTCTTTTTTTATTGCTGATTGGTTTAAGTTCGGCATAAAACGCAGGAAGAAGCTTCTTCTCCCGCATGAAATTGTTACACGCGAATAGCTAGAACACTTTCTTGTTTCATAACCTTTAATCTTTTTCCACGACTGACGTCTGATATGTTGCTTTTTGGGTTGTGCAAAAGCAGAGTGCAGGGCAGCGCTAAAAAAAAAAAATCGCCCGCATCTTCCCACGGGGGGAAATCGAGTAAATGCGTCGCAGAGTGGTGGGGGTATCCCGTGAATGTTGCGTAATTGGGTATGGTTTGGGAATGCTTAATTGTTACACGATGCGCACACCAAGTACGACTTGAACGGCACCAGCGTGCACGAAGTTTCGGGTCCGCAGCTCGCTTCAAACGCTTGCGTTCAGCGTCGTATGCTTGTCTCTTCGCAGCCTTGTCTTCTGCGTTGCTTGCTGTTGTTGATGCCGACGACGGTGAGCGTGGGGTAACGTTGCCTTCAACGAGTGGTGGGACGCTAATTGAAGGTACTGTTGCTTCCATCGCATCTACTCGAGTCAAGCAAAGCGTCAAGTCAAGCGAAAGCCAAGTAAAGACGCCCTTGACTGAATTCCGAACGCGCGCTCCACCGCTTATATACACACCGCCGCGTTCGAGGAAGAGGAGGGAGGGAGGGAGAGGAGAGGCTTGCTGCCGGCACGAGACGAGCCGAGTATGCGCAGTGGGGGTGTGGACGGTGCCGCCGACGCCGCAGGTGCGACTAAGAAATGCTCCGCATTTAAAAAAAACTGACAGGGTTGCTTACGCATTCGTCTAAGGCGATTCGAAGACGAAAGCCATGCGGTGTGGCTATATTACAATGTACTGTAGATCGACTAATTAACTCACTAATTAACTTTCACTTTCACTAATTAACTCGGTGTTCACTTAATTTGCTTTCATCATCATCATATATATGGACAGTCATGCTTTCACTCGCTTTTTTCATGGCTTTCGCTTACCTACATCAGTAAGCCGAGTCATGCGAACGCCGCTTTCTTTCATGCTCTCCAAGCGACCGCGAGCGCTTTGACTGATGTATAAAAGACGACGCGTTCCACCGATGATCAGATCACTCGACGGCCGACGACTGTTCTCGGAGCTATCAGTGGGCAGCGTGTATCGCTTGTATTTTGAGCTTTGATTTTCTGGGCACAAGTTTTCCCAAATAAAAAACTCCGTATTTCCCACTCTTGCTGCAGCATTCTTCACCGTCACAACCACGTGACAATACTGTCACGTAGTGGTGTGAATAATGATGGTGTTGCGGACCGGCCATATTGCCAAAATATTTGCGATAGCCTACTATCAGCTTCGCTTGATTTACGAGCAATTTTTAGCAAGAGGAATAAATTATTACCGCAGTGTAAATGGCGGAATATGTCCATCAATAAATTCATATCCAAAAGCAACCAGTTACACCTTACAATTAACAAACTTAGTTCATGATTTTTTTTTGAAATCATAAAGTGGAATATAAATCTGAAGCCGCGCAGTTCCACTACATATAACTCCTTCCTTTCCGCTACAGCTGAAAAGTTTGACTTTATGATCATGTGTCGGCAAAACACTCTGGTGAAGAACACAATCATGTCCACTTTCTTGCCCTTCAGCCTGCCCCTCCGGCTCCGCTATGTGCCACGCGCGCGGGGAACCAAGTTTATTA